>NC_142936.1:9462443-9479943 GCF_046866305.1 Octopus bimaculoides
CTTCCTCCTCATAATCATCATCCTTTAAAATCCGTTTCCCATATTGGCATTAGGTTGGATGGTTTGACAGACTCTGGCTATCCACAGGGTCATGTTGAACTCCAGGGTCAGCTTTGGCATGTAATCTATGGTTAGATGCCCTTCCTAATGCCAATCATCTTACAGTGAGAACTGGGTGCTGTTTTGTTTTTTGTTTTTGTACCACCGGTATTAGTGAGGTCACTGAGTAAGTTGTAAGACAGAAAAGGACAAAAGAAACAGCCCCAGTGACCAAGCAGAGAGGATGTGTATTAGGGAAGGGTAGATGGCTTCATATCAGGTGCTGAGGGGCTAAAATGTGATATATAGAGAAACACATGTGGGGAACAGAATTTTCTTTTGCAGAGCTAATTTGGTTTAAGTCTAAGATATTTTTAAACATAAATACTTGGGGATAGATGGCATCTTTTATTTGGTACCCTAACAGTTCTCTCAAAATATATCGTTGCTATTATGTGAAAGTGACGGGAGTCCAAAACATTGCTTTTTCAGAAAATAGAAAAATAGTTTTACCATTCCATTTCTTTTTACATTAGTAACAGTTTCAGCTCAACAATAATACTTTGTTGGGTGCACAAAATCGTGACTCCATGCATGTATAATGTTTTCAGTCAAAAATATTTTTGCAAAACTGTCATATGTGGGACTTGTTACACTTTAGAGAAATGCTAAACCGTTGTACTACACGTTGACAATTTTCTTATCTTGGCATCTGAAGCAGCTGAAGATACAATAGTTTGACCAAAAGAACTGGCTATTGCAAGCAAAATTAAATATTGAAAAAATGCATTTGGCCAAATTTGGACATACAACAGTTTAACACAATAGCAACGATACGTGTGTGCATACATACAGAGTGTGATAACAAAAGAGATCAAAATGGTTGGCGATGGAGAGTGGAGGTAATTTTTTAAATGGCAACATCTGTCTCGTATAATGATGAGTGGGTGCTGTGTTGTGGAAAGAGTGTGCATTTGTGTCTTAGAAAGCGATGAATGAATTAATAGATGGGCTGCTGATAAAGTGTGCATGTAAACATGCAGTTGTGCATAAGTAAATAGATTATTTGGCAAGCATAGAGAGAGAGAGAGAGAAAAAGAGAATAACCATTGCACATCGCTATGTAAAGTTCTGTGTTTGTATGCACAGAGAGATAAGAAGAGGCAGGATGTATTCTATTATGTATGTGTACACATTTGATATTTTAATATATAGGACCATGATTTCATTTCATAGTGTACGTATGTATGTGTGTACATATATATATGTGTGTATATATATGTGTGTATATGTATATATATATATATATATATATATATATATATATATATATATACACACACACACACACACATATATACATTTATATTTGTGCATATGTGTGTGTGTGTGCATATAGTTATAGATGTATGTATTCATTTAGTTATATATAAATATAAATATATATATATATATATATATATATATATATATATATATATATATATATATACATATATATATATATATATAAAATTATAAAATATGTATGTATGTATATTGTGAGTGTTTATTTAGCTTAGGACATATTCATGTGCATAGGCTTTGAGAGCGATAGTGTAATGTTCATATATACGTGAACATTTGAATGCTTAAAGTCAGGCATGTGTGGTATACACGTAAGAATGGTTACATGATTGATTATGCTAATGACATACATGTGTAAGTATGTATATATATATATGTATATACATACGTACATACATATATATATATATACATATATGTATATGTATATATCACTCTTTGTATGTCTTTCTACATATATTTGTATGTGTATGTATATATATGTATATCATCATCATCATCGTCATTGTTTAACGTCCGCTTTCAATGCTGATATGATATATAAATACATATATATATATATATATAAAGGGTTGGATGAATCACTGGATAGCTGGATGGATCGATGGATGAATGTATATGCTTGCATTATACATTTACATATACTAGTATATATATATACATGTGAGCACAAAAATGGATTTAAAATCAATGATAATTGTATGGTTGTGTACAGATATTCATGTACGTATACACACATACATACATGTATTGATGTATGTATGTGTATATGCATGTTTGTAAATATGTATATATATGTGTGTATTTGTGTGCAAAGTTATGTGTCATCATGTGTGGTTATTTTCATGCGTACACTTCCATAAATATTCATAGTTTAGGCATCACTAGGTTGATAAATAGAGAGTGATAGTATGATATTCATATATACATAATATATCAAGACAAGGCATGTGGATCACTGGTCACAGGTCTGATCATCGAGTTAGCCATTGTTGTATCTCCAGGATTGCTTGTAGTTAGAGAGTTAGGTTCATATAAAACCCAACCATGTATAGCTGTACATCAAAAGTAGTGCGTATGTGTGTGTGGATCTCATGTCAATGGTATGTCAAAGGTACCATAGAAGCTCGATTGATGCCAGTACCACCTGAATGGCTTCCGTGCCGGTGGAAAATAAAAAGCACCATTCAAGTGTGGTTGTTGCCAGTGCCACCTGACTGGCACCCATGCCAGTGGCACACAAAAAGCACCATTTGAGCGTGGTCATTGCCAATGTCACCTGACCAGTCCACCCCCCACCCCATCCCCCGTGCCGATGGCACGTAAAAAGCACCCACTACACTCTCGGAGTGGTTAGTGTTAGGAAGGGCATTCAGTTGTAGAAACCTTGCCAGATCAGATTGGAGCCTGGTGCAGCCTCCTGGCTTGCCAGTCCTCATTCAAACTGTCCAACCCATGCCAGCATGGAAAGCGGACGTTAAACGATGATGATGATGATGATGTTTTCTGTCTTGAACCCTAGGACTCACCAGACCAGTTACTTGGTTTCTATAGCTTATAATTGACGGCATTGACATCGTCATCATCATCATTACCATCTTCATTATCATCGTTCTTGTTGTCATCGTCGTCATCGTCATCATCATTTTAACATCCACTTTTCTTTGCTTGCATGGGTCAGACAGAGTTTATTGAGAAAGATCTGTCTTTGACCCATGGAAGGTAATGTTTCCCCATGGTCAGACATGTTATGCAGAATATTAGAAAAGATTGACATTTTGTTACAACAATCACAGAATGTTGAGACAAGGAGACATAAACATAGGCACACACATACATACACACACACAGACACACACACACACACACACACACACACACAAACACACACACACACACACACAAATATATACACATTTATATGACAATGACAGGCTTCTATCATTTTCTGTCAAACAAATTCATTCACAAGATTCGAAGCTATATTAGAAAATGTTCTTGCGACAGTCTTATTCCTAAAAAAAGATATTTGCTTCATTAGAAAATTGTTGAAAGTTTCTGATGATATCAAGATATTGTATGACTCGTTGCCATTGTTGAATTAATCTTTATGTTAAAGAAAAGACTTCCATTAATTTTGTAAGCAGTCAAAGAAGAGGCAGATGTTGTTCAACCCCCTTACTTTAGCTACATAATTGTATGTACAATAATTTCCTTGGTGACAGTTTAATCACACTCAGAATAAAATAACATAATTTCAGAGAGTAACAATCAATAAATCTCTGAACTTTTAACTCTCACATCAATCAAAAGGTGAAGATATTAACCAGCATGATAGAAATGGTAAGGAAGACCTTTGTTGCTTGTTCTTAAAATATGGCTGTCAGTTTATAGAAGTCACTAGACAGAATCGTTTAATCCTTTTAAAACCAGCCTATCTGAGACCAAGACCACCTCTATTAAAGTGCTCTGATAGAAAATTCAAATCTTTGACTGAAACTTGTTATTACAGGAAAGATGGTATTAGATTTCAATAGGCAAACATTTGTCTGTGTTGTCTTAAGTTAAAACTTATTTCACTAAAGTTAGCACCAGCCTTGATTATTTTTTGGAAGTTAAAACATAAATGTAGGATATAATAAATCTCTGAACGAGGTATAAACAGTAGCAGCACGACAACGGGAAGTATATTTGCCACTTAAATGCGGCTAACCCCTAAAGGTGAATGCTACTGTAGCTTGTAGCCCCAGGAGGACACTTCCTCCAGCTGGCTATTGACACACTTTCTGTGTCCTGTCGGTATTTGCAAAGGGAAGTCATCCTTCCCATCGTCGATCTGACGTGATACGCACGGACCCGCGAAGGGTAATTACCTAGAAACCCGGGTCCGTGCGTATCATGTCAGATCGACAATGGGAAGGATGACTTCCCTTTGCAAATACCGACAGGACACAGAAAGTGTGTCAATAGCCAGCTGGAGGAGATGTTCTCCTGGGGCTACAAGCTACAGTAGCATTCGCCCTTAGGGGTTAGCCGCATTTAAGTGACAAATATACTTCACATAAATGTAGTATATTCTGTTGTAAATTCTTGTTAGAAATATGAACACAAATGGGTATAAAACACTGCAGTTTTCTCTTCTGCGGACTTCTTCCGCTAACCTAGCACCACCCCTGCCAAAGATTGACATGTTCCTTGCTTTTAAAGCTGCAGTCAAAGTAACTGAGATTTGTCTCTGCAGAATCATTTTGAGATATAAAATTTGGCTCTACTCTCTATATCATTATGTGAATAACTTGCCATGTTTTATAGAATAGTGCTACTTAAAATGTACTTTGGTATCAATAACTATAACGGGATGCTATGTTTAGTGACTATAACACAGAAGAGTGTGTAACTGGTTACAATACAAACCGATGTATTTAAACAGCATTTAGCAATATATATTTTTTAACTCTTTCCTTTTTCCCTATCTCTCTCCTTCTTTCTCTCTCTCACTCTCTCCTGTCTTTCTCTCTTTCTATTTTCTCCCCCTCCATCCTTGGCTGTTTTCTCTGCAGTTCACTAACATAGCAGATATGGCTTATGATTTCGAGCTAAAGCAACAATATAACAACATTTATGTATAAATTACATCACAGTGTTAGGAAAATTGGAGAACAGTGAGTGGTAACAGAAATAACTGACACCAGTTTCTTGCACGTCGCAATAGTAACTGAATACCAGTGGCAGCCATCTGGAACAACTACTCTCCTTATTTGTTATAATTAGAAGAATATTTTTCACTGCTTTGCTGCACATTGGCGTTCTATTCAACACCCGATAATGCTTATGGCTACTCAAAGCCCTTGATCAACTGACTTGAAACATTTCCCTTTGTTATTCATTGTATCGTTTAATGTCAGAAAAGCCAACACATAGAGATTTATCACACAAAAGTCTAGTAAAACTTGTGCTTAGTTTGTGGTGCTATAAAAGAGCAATTCTACTTGCATTGGTGGAGAAGGAGGAGAAGAGAACGAAAGTTTGGCAATTGTTGATTTGATAAAAATTCTATTTTTGATTATTTCCTCTATATTTATTTTGTTTGATTTCGTCAGCCCCCTTTTATTCCAGGCAATTCTGCATTTTTTACGGGAGGCTTTTGAAATAGTTAAAATGATTAAGTCTCGGCAACAGAAATAAATCTTTTGTTTGGCACCGAAATCTGTACAAAATGTAAATCTACCTTTACTGTGAGATCTAAATATCTTTTTTTTTCTTTTTAGAGAACAATCTAATGACATGACTATATTTTTCCAAGTACATGTTTTGTACTCTTTGGTCCTTTTAATCTAACATTTCATTTCATATCAACTTTTTTTTTTTTTTCCTTGTTTTTTTTTCCTTTTTCCTTTTCATTTTTCTCTTCAAGAATTTTTGATATTTTGTAGTTTTGAAGATTTTTGAAATTTTGCTTCAGTAACTTCTTTAATACAAAAGGGTTAGAAATGACATTCCTGAACCATAAATTAGACATCGTGTACTCTGATTGTTAAAAACAAAGTTCATCTCAGCATCACTCTCTCAACACATGACTGGCTTATTCAGTAAAATTTTGGTAATTTGACAGGAAGTTAATCAGCTACCATTATTCATTAGTTCACTGCTAATTGCCTGTAACAACTCTTTCAAATATGGCAAATATAATTCTCTCTCTCTCTTCTTTCTTTCTTTGTTTCTCTCTTGTTCGTTCTCTCTCTTCCTCTTTGTCTCTCTCTTTCTTTCTCTCTCAGTTCTTTCTCTCGCTTTTCCAATCAATTTCTTTCTCCTCCTCCTCCTCTCTCTCTCTCTCTACCTACCTCATTTAAACATTTCATATGTGTCTACAATGAAAGAGGACACACCAGTCACTTTTCTTCTTCTACTACATCATAAATCTGTCTTGTCTAACATGTACATCTATAGATATGACACTGTTAATGCAAAACTTGTCTAAGTGAAGTTTTCATTGATAAAAAAGATGACACACATATATTCATTTACTAATTAAGAATAGCTCTCAGTATTATTGATACTACAGTAGTCTTCCAAAGATATGTTGCAATCCTATAATAAGTATTAATTAATTAATTAATGAATTAATTAATTAATTATTTCAAAGCATGATTGGAAATGATAGAACTGTTATAACAGGTTTCCAGTAGACAAATCACTGGTTCGTTGTATTTCTAACAGTGAGTGTGATAAGAGAGTGTCTGTAATTCACTGCAGAACAAACATCACAAGGAACTTCATTAAAAATGAACACCAGTTTTTTTCAGTTTTTTTTACAGGTGTTTGTTATATTTTTTTCCAGAGTTCAAATTCTGCCATGGTTGATTTGTGCTTTTCATCCTTTTGGGTTTCATAAAATAAGTACCAGTTGAATACTGGAGTTCGATGTAATTGATTAGCTCCCCCCCCCCTGAAATTGCTGGCCTTGTGCCAAAATTTGAAATCAAAATATATCGTCATCATTTTATGTCCACATTCCATGCTGGTATGGGTTGGACGTTAGTAGAAGATAAAATGCACACACTCACATACACACATACACATACACAGACATACATATGCAGATACACACATATATGCACACACACATACATGTACACACAGACACACACACACATACACACACAATACACACACATGCACACACATACAAACACCATACACACACATGTACACACAGACACACACACATACACACACTATACACACACTATACACACACAGATACACACACATACACACATGCATACACACACAGACACACACACATACACACATGCATACACATACATGCATACACATACACGCACACATACATACATCCATATGCACACACACACACACACACACACACACACACACATGCACACAATCCTATATACATGATGGATTCCCCTCAGTTTTAATTAAGCAAATTCTACTAATGTGGCATCGGTCAGTCTTAGACTATGGTATGGACACTTACCCACTAAGCTTCTGTCCAGGGCCTTTATGGGCCTTAATCTCGCCCTGCACACTGGTATTCTGTTTCCACTTCCTGCATCTTCTCTTGCTACTCCAATAACTACTCAGCTGACCGCCGAGGTCGACTTTGCCTCTCATCCTTTCAGGGTCGATAAATTAAGTACCAGTTGCATACTGGGGTCGATTTAATCGACTGCCCCCCCCCCCTCTCCCCCAAAATTTTGTACTTTGTGCCTAAAATAGAAATGAACCTCTACTCAGCTGATCTTGCTAATTTCATGCTCCTTCCATCCGACCAAGTCAACACACCTATCTCTCCTCCTTTCATCACTTGTACCGTGTGTCCCCATTCTTCTCAGATTTCTCGTTAAGCATTTCACCTCAATCCTCCCTTTCCTTTCCTTTCCAGTCCTGCAACCTCTGGAATCTCCAACTCACCCACATTTATCTTCCAGCCATTGACCTTCAATTGTTCCAACTGACCATTAATCACATTGATCTCAACAGACTTACAAAGGTTATGGGCACTTAGCTTCGTTTTCCAACAAAGCCAGATATATCAGGACGATTTAAAGGATTAACTGCAGCCCAGAGGGAAAAATATTTTATTGACGTTCCTTTATATTTTTTCATATCACATTTTATAAATGAAAGCCTCTTTCGTTACAGATCTTCAATGAGTCAATCATTTATGAGACCAAAAGTGAAAAGAAAGCCTCTGGGAAATTCAGGGGTATTTTTTTTGCTTGAAAGCACCATTTCCTTGTTTTGTCAGTTTTTTGTTCTTTTTTTTTCTGTATGTGTATATGTGTTGCTGATGTTTATATCTTTTATCGAGATAAATCAGCAAGGTAGCAAACTTAGTGTTGAAAAAAAAAGATGGAATGTCTTCTTAGCTTACTAGACTGCTATTCAGGTAATATCCTCAGTAGAAGAAGGGATGTGGAGGCGCAATGGCCCAGTGGTTAGGGCAGCGGACTTGCGGTCATAGGATCGCGGTTTCAATTCCCAGACCGGACGTTGTGAGTGTTTATTGAGCGAAAACACCTAAAACTCCACGAGGCTCCGGCAGGGGATGGTGGCGAACCCTGCTGTACTCTTTCACCACAACTTTCTCTCACTCTTACTTCCTGTTTCTGTTGTACCTGTGTTTCAAAGGGCCAGCCTTGTCACACTATGTCACACTGAATATCCCCGAGAACTATGTTAAAGGTACACGTGTCTGTGGAGTGCTCAGCCACTTGCACGTTAATTTCACGAGCAGGCTGTTCCGTTGATCGGATCAACTGGAACCCTCGACGTCGTAAGCGACAGAGTGCCAGAAGAAGGGATACCACAATGAACGCCGTGTATCAATATCTGAGTTTTGTTGTCCCACAAGGAACTTTGTATCAGAGACTCTTCCCCACATGTTCTAGGAAACCACTATTTATCATCCTCACAGTTCCTGTCAATGCACTGTTAGCAATGTCTGGCAAGGGAGATAATTCCTTATGTGTAAAAAAAAAACCCATAAAGCATCTCAGAACATTACAGTGGCATTTATTCCAGTTCTTTACATCCTAAGTTCAAATCCTGCCTAAGTCAGCTTTGCCTTTTATCCTTTCGGTGGGGGTCATTAAAATAAAGTACCAGCCAAGTACCGGGGTTGATAGCATTGTAACGAAGATTCAAAAGATGATCAGACATCACAAGCAAACAACCACGCTTTTTATGTGATCAGTCTATTAACCAATCAATTGCATGGACAGGTTTTCTTGAACATTCTATAATTTGACTTCTAGTCCCCTGTAAAATCTATTCAGTGTGCATTTTTATCAGCCAGACAACCCAGGAGAGTGGTTAAGACTGATGGCACAGATAGATAACAAGAACCTCTTTCACCACAAATATAACATAATTGTTTCCAGTTATGCTGAGCAAGCTACAGGTTGCCATATCAACTCCAAGCAGTAGGTTTCTCTCAGTTTGTATTTATTGCTATGGTTATTTGTAAAAGGCCAATGCAGTTTGTTTTTATGCGTGATAATAAAATCTTGTTGAATGTCCACAGGTGCTGTTCAGTTACTTCTATATACAGCCCCAAGGAGCATATTTTCATTCACCAACTAAACAAATCAACACCACAGACTCAGCTGACAACCTTCTTCCCTCAAAGCAGTTGGCCTTGTACCCAAACTAAAAACCATTCTGTTTTTCATCCTTGAATGTTATTTATGGTCTGCATTGAACTAAACATTCAACTCTACCACCAGTTTCTAATGCAATACCTATATGTCTAGCCAGAAATGTTAGCACACTGGGTGAAATGCTTAGTGGTATTTCGTCTGTCTTTACGTTCTGAGTTCAAATTTCTCCGTGGTCGACTTTGCCTTTCATCCTTTCGGGGTCGATAAATTAAGTACCAGTTGCATACTGGGTCGATCTAATCCACTGGATCCCTCGCCACAAATTTCAGGCCTTGTGCCTAGAGTAGAAAAGAAATTTTTTTAAGGTGGTGAGCTGGCAGAACACACATACTCACACACACACACACAAGAATTGGATGACTTGGCCATAATGGACTCTTCTGTTAAGAGTTAAGTGTCTTTACAACAATAGATTTTTCCATTAAGAATTAAATGACTTAGCCATAAATGATATTATAATAGACCTTTTGACTAAGAGTTAAGGGACTTCGCCATAATGGACTCTTCCATTTGGGAGTTATGTGACATAACCATGGATACAGTGTGATGCTGGTAAAAGGATGATGACTCACCAACCTCTTGGATGTCGAACATCCAAGAAGAGCTAGTCAACTTGGTCGTTTCAACTTTCAAAAACAACATCTACAAACAGTGTGAAACATTACAGCCTTCATTCTATAGCTTATTAGTACGACATAACTGCATTGCTGGCTGCATCAGTGAATTTGTTGCACTCAAAAATACTGATTCACCAGCAAGCAGCGTGAAATCTTGCATCACTTCCTGGGAACCAAAATAGCTGCATGGTCCATAATGTTTCTATTTTTCCTGTA
Organism: Octopus bimaculoides; assembly: GCF_046866305.1. Lineage (NCBI taxonomy): Eukaryota > Metazoa > Mollusca > Cephalopoda > Octopoda > Octopodidae > Octopus > Octopus bimaculoides. Next base: position 9,472,852 of record NC_142936.1, read on the forward strand.
TTCTGTGGAGCATGGAAATAATTTTTATTTATTTACACGGTTATTGATCTGTTTTGTTTTCAATCATTTGACCAGAACTTATTAGATCTGCTCTAAACAACAGCAACAACAACCACAACAGTTACTACAACAACAGCAACAACTACAACAGGTGTATAACAAACATTAGTTAACCCTTTTGTTACGTTTTTTTTTTCTTTTTTCTGATCAAATCCAATATGGTTAGTGCAATTAATTTCTGGAATAAAAAAGAATTTGGTAAAATAACTTTGTCATTACTAACATGGTGTTACAGCAATGAGCTGGCAGAATCATTAGCACGGCAGACAAAATATTTTACACTCTAAGTTCAAATAGTGCCATGGCCAACTTTGCTTTTCATTTTTTCAGGGTTGATACAATAAGTACCAGCTGATCAGTGTGGTCAATGTAATTGATTGACATACCCTCTACCCCAAAATTGCTGGCCTTGTGCCAAAATTTGAAACCATTATTAAGCTGGTGCTTAAGATATCAAGCTGGCAGAATCATAAATATGCCTGGCAAAATGCTTAGCTGTGTTTATTTCAGCTTTACATTCTGAGTTCAAATCTTGCTGAAGTTAAAACTTTGCCTTACATTCTTCCAGGTTCAACAAAATAGAATCCCAACCAATTATTAGCTTTAATGTAATTGGTTAAAATCCTGACCTTGAAACTGCTGGCCTTGTGTCAAAATTTGAAACCATTATTGAGGATTGTTTGGAACGAATTGATATAATATTTTGATAAAAGATTTTACTTCAGATCAGTAAATGGAAATTTGTCACGGGGCTAATGGACAGCTAGAGAAATAATCAGGAGAACTCACATCAAGTAAGTGTTTTGGCCAATTAGTTCCTGACACACTAAAGGACCTGGGCCAACCTAGGTCATGACTCCTAGGTGTCCTTCTGCTGTTTTCAAACTGCTACCTTTAGTGAAGATTGAACCCGCAACCTTCAGATCATCTTATTTCTTTCACCTGTGTTGTCACTTGGTCACAAAGACCACTGAAAGAACTTGCACAGTAGACCCATTTCAACCTGGATTGTCCTCCGAATACTTTGTATTCAATGGCTTGCAGGATTCTATTTCATTTCTGGCTGTCATTTCACTTTGCCAATAGCCTCATTGAGCTCTTCTCAGCTGTGTCTGACAGGCGTTTCATTGGTGCTGTTCTATTGCAGCCTTTAATTCTAAGCTGACCCAGTCGGCTGTTGGCACATAAAGGCTACAACAAACTCACATGCTTCAATTTCCAGTGCCACTGTGTGCATTGATATCCTTTTTGTCAGCGCTTTCACAACGTCATCATATCTTCTGGTGTTCATATATTTGGCTCTCATAAGGGACTGTCAGCTCAACCAAAAGGATCCTGGTCCCAAGATCACTTTAAAAAGGGTCGTTTGCGTTATAGAACCAGGGGTGGTCTTAGGCCCATTTGTATCGAAAGAGTTAATCTCCAGCACGTACTGGTTGAAAATGAAATAGATATTCCGATACTCCAGACCTGCTTGAATCATTCAGTAATCCTTCAATGTCAAGGTCAAGCAATAACCTTGACCTTAGGTCAGGGCCTTGACACTTCGCACACTTACAAATACTAACAATTGTGATCTTAAACGCTCCTCGATAATAAATCAGGTTGTTCATTGAGTAAAGTAAAATGGCGATTGGAAAAATTGAAAATATGTCTGAGAGGGTGGATTGAGGGTCTTTGGGTTAAAGATGTACATGTTGCAATGGAGATGTCATTTGTCAGTGTATGTGTGTGTGTTTATAGATATATACGTATGCATACAGAAATGTGTGTGTGTGTGTGTGTCTGTGTGCGCATGTGCAAATACAGCTCCATATACATGCATGGGCATTTATATGAACATATATACATGTATATTTATATGTAGGCATTTATGTGTAAATATATATATATATATATATATATATATATGGTGTAATTAATTTAGACATGGCCGGGGCCTACACTGGCTGAAACCCATCGAAGTTATAAATATATGTATGTATATATACATAGATAGATACATATATATATATATATATATATATATATATATATATATATATATATATATATATATATATATATATATATATATATATATATATATATACATACATACATAGATACATACACACACACATATATATACATTCATACATACACATATACATACACATATATATACACACACACACACACATATATGTATGTATGTATGTATGTATGTATTAGCAAATGTGATTTGGAATTTGTATATGCTGTTTTTAGCCTTTGACCTCAGATGAAATCTCAACTGCTCTTTCTCTCACTTTCATTACGAAAACTCTTCTCTCCTCCAATCTCCACCTCCCTTCTGATTGGTCAATGACATTGACCTAAGTTTTAATTTATTGGCTGACACTGATCTTGAAAGGTTGTAAAGGTCACGGGGCCTGCTACAAGGTCATTATCAAGTCAATAAAACAGTATTAGAGTCTCCACCACCACCACCGCAATATACAGCCTTATCTGTTTACCATTGTATAGGAAGGAAGATGGAATTGCAGGATGTCCGCAGAGAGTAATGATATATGTACTGTAGATTTACTTATTTATGTTTTTACTTCTTTGGGTTGTTTTTTTCTTTTTTTACCAATGCTGCTCAGCAAACCTTACATGTTGGACAATCATTGTTATTTGCTTGTCTTCCAAAACCTGGTATCCATCTCCTTTTCTATCCATCTATCTATCTATCTATCTTTCTATCTATCTATCTATCTCTTCTCACGGACGTGCTGTCACATCGGCTGCGAAGGTAAACGTTTATTTGACCATTTACTGTCCACATTTTGTTGGAATTTTTAAATAATTTTGTTGCGAAGCACCTAGGCTTCATTTGTGTGTATTTTCAAGGGCAGGAATTGGCCCCCAGGGGCAGTTTCGGCCCTAGCAAAATACAAAAATTTCCTTCTTGACATTTGAAAAATGTCGAGAAACATAATTTTGGAACGCTTGTCTTGTTCTTTTGACAAGCATTTCCCGAGGCTTCAGATGCCAGAAGAGAAAAAAGAACAGAATAGCGCGTGCTCATGCAGTGGCAGGAACGCAGTTGCTGTAAACGTCACAAAGACTGTGAGTACAGCTACTAACAGCCCTCTCACCACCACCACCACCACCACCACCACCAACACCAACAACAAAAACAAAACTGTAACCAAGGTTACAAAACCATGCGTGAAAACCGTCACAAATGTCTCTGACGTAAGCACCACTGCTGCTGACGCCATCATCACCACCACCAACGACAACAACAACAACAACAACAACAACAGCAACAACGACAACAACAACAACAACAGCAACAACAAGGAAGTAAAGTTATCGGCCGTCAGCAATGACACCATCACCTGTTCAACAAACTCTGCTGCCACTACCACCACCTTTGAACCAGGCAGTACATACACCAACATAAACAAAAATATCCAGAAGAACATGTCCGCCAGCACAACAAAAACAAATTTCGCAAATGCTCTAAAGGAAAAAAGAACAACAGTGACATTCACACAAAAACAAATAAAAGACACAAAATCCCTTCTTACGAAAGAAGGAGATGATGTCAGAATTAACATCCCAAAAGATATTATAGAAATGAAAAACAAAAAGTGCATCATTTATAAACTGGTAAACACAAAAACCAGACGTGTAGAAAATGTTAGCACAGATAAAATTGAAGTTTGTCTTAGAAAAATTTGGCCTTATCAGAATCATGTCACCTGGGGAAGGAAATTCGGAACGGTGCAAGTAAGGTTTCTGGATGAAAATTTAGCTAAACAATTTTCGACACTCTCTCTCCGCACAGATGACTTGGTAATGATACCGAGTTATCTAGGACAGAGAGTGACCAAAGTTATGATAAAAAATGTGCCATCGGAGGTGGACACCCAATGGCTGATATCGGCCGTGTGCCTGGAAATGGAGGAGGCAAATATTTTGGAGATTACGGTCGGAGAGGAAAAGAACTGGGGAGGGAAAAATCTGGAAATCCTTCTCCACATCACGGAGGAGGCTTCACAGAAAATTCCTCCAAACATTAGATTGGCAGAGGACCACAAGCTGTATGTGGTGGTAGAGGGCAGGCGACCTCGCTGTTACCTATGCAACAGCGAAGCACATCTGAAAAAGGACTGCCCTCTGGCCGCTAAACAAAAACAACAACAACAACAACAACAACAACAACAACAGAAGCAACTACCAAATACCCCCAACAGAAAAACCTTACTACCAACACCACCAGCAACGCAAAAAACAACAACAGAAATATCAGCAATAACCACAACAGAAAAGACAACAGAAACTGCAAAAACAGAAGAAAAAAAAGAAAATTCCAAGACTGCCTCTCCCTCCCCCATATCACATACACCACACATAAATAACAAGGAGCCAACATCAATAAAAACAGCAACACAAACATTCACAGAAACACACACAGACGCACAAAATTTGCCGTTACCTCTTTCTGACTCCTCAGATCTCCCATCATCCGATGAAGAGAGTGGGGAGGAGTGGAAAATAGCTACGAAAGGAAAGAGGAAGCGCAGTAAGAAGAAAACAAAACAAAATGCAAACACAAACAAAGCAGGGAGATTCACATCTCCCGAAAATACTACTAACACCAATAGTAATATAAAAAAAACAATGCTAACAGCAATAGACAGTACAAACACAGAGTTGATGAATTACATCAACTCTAAAACAAACATCACAAATAACTATATCAAAACCAACAACCACCCACGTACAACACCGCCAAAACACATTAAAATTATTCATGTAACACCAGCATTACACAACACAATAAAATCCCTCTACCCCAACTCGGTAGGGGGATTCCAGAAATATTTGTGCAAGAAATTGTACAATAGCCTCCTTGGTGAAAAATCCAAGGAGGAAACAAAACTTTCTAACGGCAAGTAACACTCTGTTCTTTTGTTTTGTGCTTTAAAGCACACGTATAAATAGAATCATGGTGAAGATTGGTTGTGTGAATGTGCGTGGCTTAGGGTCCCCTTGGAAACAAGGGTACCTCTTAAATGACATCAAGTCACACAATTTGGATATCATAGCCATTAGTGAGACCAGACTCCATGAACCGCGGGCCCTAAAGTCCATGTTTGGCGGACAGTTTAACATTTATTTTTCTCCCTGTCTGACGAGGATGGGCGGTAGTGGCACGGCGGTTCTTTTTCGCAAGAGTCTGGATCTCCAAGTAAAGACGATATTTACGGACCCGGAGGGTAGACTGGTTGTCCTAGATGTGGACGGCAGCGATGGAGGCGCTTTTCGGTTGCTGGCAGTTTATGTGCCTCCTTTAACAGGTCGGTCAGACTTCTTTCGACGTCTAGAAGTATTCCTGGGAACGTCTCGTCCCTTACTTTTAGTGGGGGATTGGAATGCTACCTTGGACACGCATCTAGACTACGTGGGGAGTGACAAAAGTAGAAGGGGATGCAAAGGCCTCATAGACCTGCTCAGACGCTTCCAGTTGTCTGACAGGTACCGACTCGACCACCCAAATGTGCCAACGTGGACTTGGAGCAACCGCATTGGGTCGTCGAGATCGTATCTAGATAGGATAGTGTGTAGGACAAGAGATAGAGATAGTTTAGGATGTCCACAGTTCCACATAGTCAGCTACACGGATCACAAACTTGTGACGTGTACGCTAGACTTAGATAAGGCACATAGGCAGGGTCCCGGTTACTGGAAACTAAACGCGTCTTTCCCGTCGAGACAGGTTTTCAGAGACCGGATTAGCACGTTAGTAAAGAGGGCTTTGACGGGAGCCATCGTCAACAACAAATGGTGGTTTGCCCTCAAGAGAGCAGTGAGGGCGGAAGCAATAAGGTATAGCAGGGCACTAGCTGTAGAGAGGAACAGAGAAGAGGGGGAGCTAGTGATAAAGTTAGAAGAGGCATTGCGAAGTGGCATCGCATCCGACGTTTTAGCGGCGAGGTTGGCCCTCGACCAACACTTCAATGCTAAACACGAAGGGTGTGCTGTCAGGGCAAGGATGCGTGCTCTGAGGAATGAAGGTGTTGGAGCCGCACGAGAGGCCCGGGTGGCGGAGGCGCAGCGGGGTAACAGAGCCACCATCCGGTCTCTGGTAGACGAACAGGGGCGCGAATTGCTCGAGCCGAGCAAGATGTGCGAGGCGTTTCAGCGGCATTTTGCCCGACTGTTCGGGAGGAGTGGCGAGCGAGAAGGCAGGGTGGACTTTAGTGCCTACCTGCACAGCTTGCCACGACTCTCGGCAAGAGAGGCGGAGTGCTGCGAAGGGGTCATCACGGCGGAGGAGGTGAGGGACGCGATGGCGGGTTGCTCGACGGACAAATCTCCGGGTTTGGATGGTCTGCCCTACGAGCTTTACAACTGTATGCCAGACTTGTTTGGAGAAGTCTTGGCGGTCGTGTACTGCAACTGGCAGCAGAACGGGAGCATTCCCGGTTTTGTGAGCCGAGGAGCGGTAACGCTGCTGAAGAAAGATCCAAACAAGGGGGACGCCATAGATAACTTTAGGCCCATCACTCTGCTCAATGCAGACATGAAAATTTTGGCCAAGGTGTTAGCCAAGCGGTTGGCGCTTGTCATCGAGAAACTGGTCGGCACGGAGCAGACGTGCGCCGTGCCGGGCCGGAGCATCCATGACAACCTCCATCTGATGCGCTACATCATAGAGAGGGTAGTTAAGGAACCTGGCATGGGTGGGGCCCTGATCAATTTGGATCAATCGAAAGCTTTCGATAGGGTAGACCATCGATACTTGGAGGCCGTCCTCGAAGCGGCCGGCTTCGGTCCCGTTTTCCGCGGCTGGATGGCTGCCTTGTACACAGGCATCCGTTCGGTTGTTCGCGTCAATGGACGTCTATCGGGACCCTTCGACATTGCACGTTCGGTTCGTCAGGGATGCCCCCTGTCGCCGCTCCTGTACGTATTGACTCTCGAGCCACTACTGCGGAAGCTGGCGACGCTGAGGGGCATCCCGCGAGAACTGGGGTGCGGGACGAGCGTGTC
>NC_142936.1:9489943-9499943 GCF_046866305.1 Octopus bimaculoides
TCCGTAATAGATATTTATGAAATAAATAATCATTTCATCAGCAATTGAAATTTTAATAACTGTTTAAAATGAAGTAGAATATGGTGTTCATTATTACAAGTCGAAGAATACAAACCATACATATATATATATATATATATATATATATATATAATATAGGATAAAATCTTTATAAGAATTTATCAAGTAGTCAGCGTGAAAAAACCCCATAAGGAAAAAACCCATCGTTTTTTTCCATAAATATATATAATCTATATAAGGGCATTACTATATAGTAATGCCCTTATATAAATTATATATATATATATATATATATATATATATATAAAGCGTATGTATACATACACATATATACAAAGACATAGCTACACGCATATGCACACATACATGCACATACTCATGTATATATATATATATGTGTGTGTGTGTATGTGTGTGTGTGTGTGTGTGTATGATATTATAATAATAATATAAAGAAAAGATATCAATAAAGTATAATATACATAAGCATATATATATACATATATATATATATATATATATATATATATATATATATATATATATATATATATATATATATATATATACATACATATATATATATATATATATATATATATATATATATATATATATATGTCTGTATATATATATATATATATATATATATACATATATATATATATATATATATATATATATATATAGATAGATAGATAGAGAGAGAGAGAGAGAGAGAGAGAGGGAAAGAGAGAGAGAGACAAATAGATAGATAGATAGATAGATAGATAGATAGATAGATCATTTAAACAATCCAAGGACAAAAGTATTTGATACTGAAAAGTACATTGATGTAACAGTTTTTAGTTTGAAGCTGAAGTTTCACAAATTGAAACACAAAGTTTCATGCTTCCCATCTTCAGGCAATGATAGAAATATCTATTTCCTGAATAAATAATCATTAATATAAATGAAAAATTTTTAAACTCAAGTAAACTTTTAAGCATAAGAAAACCTTTATAATTGTTTGGAACAGTGTTACGTAAGGGTATCCAGCATTCATAGATGTATGGAGATAGAAAAATGTTTTCTGAGAATGAAAACAAATGATGATAATTTTATAGAAGAAAATGTGAAACTTTTCTGACATGCATAGGTTACAAAGTTTGTAATTCTCTTTGTATCATTCACTATATACTATTCTTTTACTTGTTTCAGTCATTTGACTGCGGCCATGCTGGAGCACCGCCTTTAGTCGAGCAAATCAACTCCAGAACTTATTCTCTGTAAGCCTAGTACTTATTCCATCGGTCCCTTTTGCCAAACCGCTAAGTTACGGGGATGTAAACACACCAGCATCGGTAGTCAAGCGATGTTGGGGGGACAAACACAGACACACAAACACACACATACACACATATATATATATATACATATACATATATACAACGGGCTTCTTTCAGTTTCCATCTACCAAATCCACTCACAAGGCTTTGGTCGGCCCGAGGCTATAGTAGAAGACACTTGCCCAAGGTGCCACGCAATGGGACTGAACCCAGAACCATGTGGTTGGTAAGCAAGCTACTTACCACACAGCCACTCCTGTGCCTAATATTCTTATTTTTCAAATAATTATATATTCAGGTAAAAAAAAAAATATATCAGATCATCTTTCAAGATTTCTAAAAGTGTATCAATGTTTATTCTATCATAATTCGAAAGGATTTATCATCAAATTAATATAACTGGGTTCATTAGCTGTGATCACTCTTGCCCAATAAACAATTAGATTGGAAAACCAAATTGTTTAAGAGATATTTTGGAAGATAAATACAATTGTACAAGTAAGAAAGATTAAGTGATGGTAGAGTTTTAAGGATTCTGCCATAAATATTTGCCATTACTGAAGTAAAACTGTATGTACAACTAAGTCTTAATTTGACATTATTCTTTTTGAAACTTTATAGATGCGGGTGTCTTTTTTAAAATATGTACATAATAAATGAAAGAAATGTGTAGTGGAGTTTGTGTGCAGACAAAGGAAACACAAGATTGTACGATAAAACTGTGCATCTTTTATTTCCATTTTTTCTAACATAACAATTGATATTAAAATTATTAATGTAAATAATCTTATTTTTAAAACTACAAACTTCTAATGTTTCGTTATAACAAGAAACTACTTTGTTAAAGAAAGACACATCATATTAAATATTGGATAAAGTTCTACTCATATTTGTAACTAAATTATTTTTAATACCATAAGGATGATTAGAAATTTAAATATATATATATATATATATATATATATATATATATATTATATATTGTAGTCACTCAATTGTTTCTCTGAATAAATGATATTTATTAATTGAATTTAAGGCAATATTTAAAAAAATTAAATATATGTAACTTAACATTATCCGTAATCTTTATGTCTAAGACTAAATAATTCATTGAGAAATTTTTCTGAAATTATGTAACTGTTGAACCTTCATCCTATTAATTTATAAGCAAAGGATGTAGCTACTGAGTTAGAAATTAGTGATAGAGTTGAATGCTTAGCTCAATGTAGACCATACATAACACTTAAGGCTGAAAAACAGATTTTTATTAGTAATCCATCTTGTAAATTAATAAGAACTGCCAAACATAAGTTAAGTAAAATCAGTAAAAATGTCTTATACTCTAAACAGATTTCTATTAGTAATCCATTTTGAAGTTTAATAAGGACTACCAAACATGAGTTAAGTATGGTCAGTAAAAATGTCTTGTACTCTAGAATCCTTGAAACTAAATTAACGACTGTTTTTCACCTTCTGAGATAACGATATCATTGTTATTAAATGGTTGATAGTATTGGCAATAAGTATCTTTATTAATTCCTTCAGTTTGAAATGATCAAATTTTATACTTCAGTAATCAAATTTCTACTCCAAAAAGCACTATTTTTCTTTTTTATTTTTGACAGGAATGACATATTACTCAGTAAATCCATTATAAAAATAATTATGCTCCATTACTTTCTTTTGATAGTATCTCTTGGCAAAAAAATGTTATGTCATTATTGTGAATGTGCATGTATGCATTCACCGCACACACGTAAGGACATATATGAAGAGAGAGAGGCGGGGAGTGAAAGATTAATGTATCATATTCAAAGTTAATATATTCTGATAGGCAAATTCACTGCAGTGTTCAACCAGAGATAATGTCTATAATGGACAGGCTGTGCTTAAAAACACAATACATATTGGAGGCAGACAAAAGTCAGTGGCTGGAGAGAATGTTAGATGCATTTCTGATTTATTGTGCTTTGTCAGTAGCGTTTACTTACAACCAACTGCATGCCAAGAAGAATTCCCTCATTCACCAATATAGGGACACAGTGAACAGACATTTACTGATGCTGCAAATAGCTGCTCAGCTGAATAAAAATCCATTATATGCAACAGAAGCAGTATTAGATTAGAATAGCCATTTATGCATCATATTTGATATGAATACATTATTGAAAGGCAAATTTTCTGGAGGATTAACCCAGAGATAATATCTCATATGGATCTGCTAGCATTGTTTTCCAGATGCTGCAAAGACTATTTTCATCTGTTTCTGGTACATCTTTTTAAACACAGTATATCTATAAAAGATATTTCAGGTCAAATACTATAGTAAGTTTGCCTATAACAATGTATTAACTTTGAGTATGATAAACAAATTACTATTTTAATCTAATACTGATTCTGTTGCACACATACACACACACACATTCACATACACACGTACATACAAACACACATACACATATATATGACAAAGGCCCAAAATACATGGCAAGATAATGTTACGCACATATCCACCCACTACCAGAAGAAATCCATTCAGTTAATTGGCAAATATTCATTAACATGCTATAATCACTGGGCCTCATATAAATCATTTCTTCTCTCTGTCTCTTCTCTCATTACTAAGATGGCCCCTCCTCCTAATCTGAATCCACAAGCTGTGTACCTTGCCCTCATTGACTTAACTGAAGCACGTGGGTTTTCAACTCTGACAACCCCAATTTTCTCTGTCCTTCCTCCCAAACCTGGCCCTAAAAACTTTGTTCAGTCATTTATCTGTAATGCAACTTACCTTCTCGACTCTCCCATCTACTTGAGTTTTTGTTGTTGTGTTTAAAATTTATCGTAATTCGGCAGACTTATGTTTAAAATCATTCCGAATGGGACCATTTTAGTCATTGGGCCAGTCTATCTCAGACTACGTCATCTTACGTGTCCTTTCCTTTTTAAGAAGGTATGGTGTTTAATTTATGTAATATTTGATTTCCAGTTCTAGCAGATTCAGTAAATGCGTAGGCGTTCTTTCATTGGCTCTCTACTCAAGTTTTTCCTCTAGGCATCGATCAGCAGAAGTTCAACTTGCATATCAACAGCACTTATCACAATAATCTGCAAGATTTTAAGAGACATATCGATACTTTTAAGCTGCATCTCAAGAGTGTGTGAAATCTTTATACATAATAGCTATTAATAAATAATCTAGTTATTTTATCAATTACATTGAATATTGTTGTCATAAAGAATAACACATATGTGAAGTTGTTATTTTATGACATGAAGTAGCTTATATTATTGTAAGTAGACTGTAAAGAATTTGGACTCAAGTTTTAAATATTTAGCTCTGTATACAATATAAAATAATTAAAATTATTTTTGTGTATTTGAAGATTTAAAGCAGTATAAACACATGTATAGAATTAATCTAAAATTCTAGCGGCTACGTAAAATGTTATCTATGACAAAATTAATAATTAATAGTTAGACTGCAGTGATATTAATTAATATATTTGCTTGAAGAATAATTTTATAAAAGGAAATATAGAAATAATTAAAGAAATAAAATTCTGTAAAATTCTCGCAGTTATATTTTTCAAGAGTGTAAAGTTTCAATAGGCTTAGTATTAAAACTACATATAAAATCAAAATGATCAGAGTTATTGTTATATAAAGTATATGATATGATATATATATATATATATATATATCATGTATATTATAAATATATATATCATGTATACTATAAATATATATATATATATGTATATGAATGTATATATGTATGTGTGGTTATATAAATATGTATGTGTATTTGTAAATAACTAAGCATCATCATCATTGTCGTTGTTGTCATCGTCGTCGTCATCATCGTCATCAATATTGTTGTCGTCATCATCATCCTCATCATCGTTGTTGCTGTTGTCGTCATTATCATCAGCATCACCATCATCGTAATTGTCATCATCATTATCATCATCATCATCCTCATCACTGTCGTTGTCATCATCATTGTCCTCATCATCATCATCTTCATCACCATCATCGTCGTTGTAATCATCATCGTTGATGACATCATCATTATTGTAGTCATCATTGTCATCATCATTAAAGTCATCATTGTCATCATCATTATAGTCATCATTGTCATCACCATCATTGTTTCACATCTGCTTTCCATGCTGGCATGGGTTTGGCTGGTTCTCACAGTCCAAGTCACTTCTTGATCACAGTGGCTTAGGTGACCATGTCTCATTAATACGGTCTGTTTTGGACAGGTTTCTGCAGTAAGATGTCTTTCTTACCACCAAACACTTTCCAAAATGTCTTTGGTCATTCTCTCATGCTATTAGCATTCAAAGAGTTTGTCATTTCCTCAACAACACAATGCTAAAATGGTCCTCTCGATTCCATGTTGCTTCCATTTGTTTGTCAACTATATTGTTATGTACCCTGCAAGATAAAGAGGACCTCCAAACTCTATGATTCTCTCATGGAAGTAAAAGAAGAGGATGTAGAAGAAGGACTGAATGTAGAAGACGAACAAAGATGAGGAGAAAGAAGCAAGATGGTGAATGAATGGCTACAGAGTGACTTTAGTGACAATATAGGAAGGGAAATGAAGAATGAAATGGAGGCAGCCATGCTATAAGGTGTAATACAAGGAAAAAGAATTGATAATAAATAGAAATGGGCAGGTGAGTAAGACGAGAGGGTAAGGCAGAGAAACACTAGTGCAGCTACATGTTTCCTAGTGAAAGAGAGGGGGTGGATGGGGAGAGGGAGGGAGGGGAGAGGGGGAGGTAAGAGGGTGGATGGGGAGAGGGAGGGAGGGGATAGGGGGAGAGAAGGAGAGAGAGGGAGGGAGAGGGAGAGAGAGGGAGAGAGAGGGAGAGAGAGGGAGAGACAATGAGAGAGAGAGAGAGGGGGAGAGAGAGAAGAGGAGAGAGAGAGAGAAGAGGAGAGAGAGAGAAGAGGAGAGAGAGAGAAGAGGAGAGAGAAAGAGAAGAGGAGAGAGAGAGAGAAGAGGAGAGAGAGAGAGAAGAGGAGAGAGAGAGAGAAGAGGAGAGAGAGAGAGAAGAGGAGAGAGAGAGAGAAGAGGAGAGAGAGAGAGAAGAGGAGAGAGAGAGAGAAGAGGAGAGAGAGAGAGAAGAGGAGAGAGAGAGAGAAGAGGAGAGAGAGAGAAGAGGAGAGAGAGAGAGAAGAGGAGAGAGAGAGAGAAGAGGAGAGAGAGAGAGAAGAGGAGAGAGAGAGAGAAGAGGAGAGAGAGAGAGAAGAGGAGAGAGAGAGAGAAGAGGAGAGAGAGAGAGAGAAGAGGAGAGAGAGAGAGAAGAGGAGAGAGAGAGAGAAGAGGAGAGAGAGAGAGAAGAGGAGAGAGAGACAATGAGAGAGAGGGGAGAGAGAGACAATGAGAGAGAGGGGAGAGAGAGACAATGAGAGAGAGAGGGTTGAAGAGTGGATGGTGGGTGATTGTAAAAATAACAGTGGGTAAGATTGTGTGATGAATGTCACTAACATGGCGTCCGGATGAAATGAGGTGGTTATGCATAAACAAGATCAATGTTTGCTGGCAAGACTTAGAGCAAATGATGGATAATTGTGATAAGAATGGCATAAGAATGATGGATATCAAGAAGAGAGTGACGTAAAAAGAGAGAGAGAGAGTGTGTGTGTGTGTGTGTGTGATGGTTAGCATTACAGGAGGGTTTTACAGAGATGATTACAGAGATGCACCAAAAGCATGTGAAATCTATCCTCTCTGTTTACCAACCTGTGACCCTTCCTTGAATACATTATATGGAATTCTTACTTTCTTGAACATGAAGCATCGCCATTTCCTTAAGGATAAAGCCTTCTCTTATACTTACTATTGTGGAGGCACAACTCGTGGTCATAGGATCGCGGTTTCAATTCCCAGACCAGGCGTTGTGAGTGTTTATTGAGCGAAAACACCTAAAGCTCCACAAGGCTCCGGTGGGGGATTGTGGCGAACCCTGCTGTACTCTTTCACCACAACTTTCTCTCACTCTTACTTCCTGTTTCTGTTGTGCTTGTTATTCAAAGGGTCAGCCTTGTCACACTGTGTCACGCTGAATACCCCCGAGAACTACATTAAGGGTACACGTGTCTGTGGAGTGCTCAACCACTTGCACTTTAATTTCACAAGCAGGCTGTTCCGTTGATCTGATCAACTGGAACCCTCGACGTCGTAAGTGATGGAGTTCCAACAACATACTTACTATTACTTTAAGCTTTCCTAAATTTAATCTAAGGCCTCTCTCATTCCAGATTTTGCCATCCATGCCTTGAATTCCTCCTCTAAGGCTACTATGCATTCAGTGATATACATCATGTAGGAGTCATCAGCTTATAGAAATCCCAACAAACAGTCATTTCATGGCCTTTATAACTATAATGAACTGAAGGGGATTGACGACTGAGCCCTGATGGCGCTTGACTTGCAGGTTAAATTCATCATTGTATTCATTGCTAACTCTCGGAGTGGTTGGTGTTAGGAAGGGCATCCAGCTGTAGAAACTCTGCCAAATCAGATCGGAGGCTAGTGTTGCCATCTGGTTTCACCAGTCCTCAGTCAAATCGTCCAACCCATGCTAGCATGGAAAGCGGACGTTAAACGATGATTATGATGATATATATGTATATATATATATATATATATACATACATACAAATATATAAATATACAGATACATCGACTGACAGACAGACAGATATACATACATACACATCAATAATTAGTCAGAAAATTGATATAATATGTCAATTAGATTAATTTGCTATGTAATTATTTAGATGATTAAGTAAATATTAGTTGAATATATGCTTGTAGATATACATATATACAGATGCAATACATAAATACACATATATAAATATATATATATATATATATATATATATATATATATATATATATATATATATATATATATATATATATATATATATATATACACACACACACATACACACATTGTTGTTATGAGGATATATACCTCTTAAAGGAATGTTAGCATCTTTTCTTATACACACACACACACACACACATATATATATATCATCTTCATCATCATCATCATGTAATGTCCATTGTCCATGCTGGCATGGGTTGGACAGTTTGACTGGGCTGGCACACTGGAAGGCTGTGCCAGGCTCCAGTCTGATTTGGCATGGTTTTCTATGGTTGGATGCCCTTCCTAATGTCAGCCACTCTCAGAGTGTAATGGGTGCTTTTATGTGCCATTGGCTCAGGTGCCATTTGTGTGACACCAGTATCTGCCACAACTGTGATTTTGCTCAGCTTGAAGGGTCTTCTTCTCGAGCATGGCATAATGCCAAAGCTCTTGATCATTGCCTCTGTGAGGCCCGACACTCGAAAGAAACTCCACCACTTTGGCTCCCTGAGGCCCAATACTCAAAAGGAACTCAGCCACTTTGCCCCCATGAGGCCCCCCTCTCGAAAGGTGCTTCTTATGTGTCACCGATGTGGGTGCTAGTTATGTGACACCATCATCAGCCATGACTATGATTTCACTTGGCGAGACGGGTCTTACACACACACACACACACAACAAACACACACAAACGTACACACACACGTATATAAATGTGTGTGTGTGTGTGTATGTGGCAATGTGTATAGATACATTCTCATCCAAAATCAAGATCAGTACCACCACTTATGTGTGGAAAGCTTAAACAATTGTTAAGATCTCTTGACATGAAACTATTGGTTGACTTATTAACCCACAACTAAAGTATAAATATGTATATGGAGTGAGAAAGGGGGTGAAAGAAAGAGGGAGAGAGAGAGAGAAGGAAAGAAAGAAGAATCAACACCAGTATTTGAGTGGTACTTTATCAATCTTTGGAAGGAAATTGGAAGGCAAAGTTAACCGTAGTAGTGTTTGAAATAAGATTGCAGAGAGCTAAAATAAATACTGCAAAATGTATCTGACACTCTAACAACTCTACTTCACTATCCAATATGTAAGTATAATATCAACAATACACATTCACGCACACAGACAATATATATCTGTGTGTGTATGCATTTGTAAATATGCATATAAATGTGTGTGTGTGTGTGTGTGTGTGTGTGTGCGTGTGTGTGTGTGTGTGTACATATATATATATATATACACATATATATATACATACATATATATATACATATATATAAACATATATAACATCATCAATATCATCATCATCATCATCATCATCATCATCATTTAGTGTCGATGATGATGAAATGTATGTTTATATTTATATATATATATATATATATATATATATACACATATACACACATACACATAGATGGATAGATAGATAGATAGATAGATAGATAGATAGATAGATAGATAGATAGATAGATAGATGAACAGCTAGATACACATACAAATATATATATACTCACACACACATATATTTATATTTATATGTGTATATATATATATATATATATATATATATATATATATATATATACATATAAATATAATATATATTATATATACAATTAAATATACTTTATATTTATAATTTACATATATATATATGTATATATATATACATATATATATGTATGTATATATGTATATGTCTGTGTATATATATATACATATACATAT
>NC_142936.1:9504943-9529943 GCF_046866305.1 Octopus bimaculoides
ATCTATATATATATTCATGCATGCATGTTTTTTTTTTGTATATTTTCACTGATTTCAGCCAAAGGCTGCAGTCATGCTGGGGTTCGACCTTTAATATGTATGTATGTATGTATGTATGTATGTATGTATGTATGTATATATATGTTTGTGGTTGTTTACGTAACCATGTGTATGGTTACAATCTACCATGAGCTACACTAAAGATGGTGGATATTACTGTTTGTAACTGGGCTGCAATCGGTGAGGTCAATATTTTTTTCACCAACAAATCATACACTAGCTAAGAGCTTTTGAACTCCCCTGTAATTAAATTCCTTTTACTCGAAAAGCAGACTTCAAAGAAATATATAGACAAATATATATATGTAAATATATACATGAATGTATATATATATATATATATATATATATATATATATATATATATATATATATATATATATATACATGTGTGTATATATATATATATATATACATATAGATAGATATAGATATGCATGTATGTATATGTATATATTTGTGTGTTTGAGTAGATATAGTTATAGATGTATTATATGTACATTCATATATATATATATATATATATATATATATATATATATATGTTTTGTTAAATGCACGACTATGTTCAAATTTTATCTTTTTTATTGTGTACATTCCATATTTCCTTATTAGCTTTGTGCAGTTGGTTTGGAACAATAGACTTCCTAAATACACATCTGATGTTTCTAGGCTTTCACAGTCTCATTACCAAGAATCCTTATTTCTTATATACTGATTGAATTCATGTAGGCTTTCCTGCAAGTTGTCGGTTGCCCATTAGCATTATGCTTCAGCAGTCAAATGTTGATTTGTTTACCACGGTGAAATTTTGACCATTAATTTATTTTTTCATGTCAGAATCCACATATTAGTTTTTTATGTGTTTGCATTTGTGCATTAATTTTAACATTGTATTGCTATATGAGTGTGGTTTTCATAAATAGTTTTCTATTTTTGTTTGGAATTTCATAGAATATGTAAGAATTTTCCTCTAGTATTTTATCATCTAATTTCATTGCCTTGTATAAAGTACCCATGCCAAAGTCACATATAAAGCATCCATGCTGGTGCCACATTAGAAGCATTGTAGAGTCGTTGGCATTAGGAAGGGCATCTAGTTGCAGAAACCATTCCAAAACAGCAATCAGAGCTTGGGCAGTGCTCTAGCTGGCCAGCACCTGTCAAAGCATCTTACCCGTACAAGCATGGAAAACGGTGATGATGATCATGATCATGAAAGTGTGTGATGTAATATTGAGCAGTAGTAAGTGCATGGGAAGACTACAGGAAAGTGTTGTGTTGGTCTGTCCTATATAACATCTTGTGTCCTAAAACGTGCAATATTCAGTCTTGATTTGCAGATCAAGTTCATCATCTGCAGTTTGGATCTTGGGTCTCAGACAATTTGCGATTTCCAGATTTGTAGCCAAAGATGTGTAGTCATGCATTGTCATGATGAATGTGGATTATTTCCAAATTCTTTTTCAGTCTCTTTTAATGGCTTCGCTAAACTTTTCTGACTGCCTGAATGCACTGCCCACTTTTCTCAGAACAGCCATGCTCCACAAAATCATCAAGAATGATTCCCTGGTGATGCAAAAGACGATAACTATGACTTTCTCTGCCTATGGCTGGTTTTTAAACATAGGCATGTGAAGGCACATAGCTTAATGTTTTGAGCATTTGACTCATGATCGAAAAGTCATGAGTTTGGTTCTCAGTAGCGCTTTGTGTTCTTGAGCAAGATACTTTATTTCACATTGCTCCAGTCCACTTAGCTGGCAAAAATGAGTTCTACCTTCAATTCAAAGGTCCAACCTTGTCACTTTCTGCCTCATGCTGAATTTCTTTGAGATCCATGTTTAGGGTCACATGTCAATGAAGTACTCAACCACTTGCTTGTTTATTTCATGGGTAGGCTGTTCCATTGATCAGATCAATTGGAACTCTTGTTAAACTTCTTAGGCTTTGAATGAGTGGTCTCATGCTATTCCATGGACTTGGCTTTTGCTTCCAGATCAGAAAAAACTATGTCTTCATTGGCTTCAAATGCTTCAAGCAGATCAGAGCAAACTTCCACACTTCTAGCTTTCAAATCAGTGTCAGTTCAGCAAAGTACACACTTTACACACAATATCTGAAGCCCAAAGTCTTCCACCATCTTCCACCTTGCATTGTAACCATAGCCAAGTTATGCAATAAGTCTTGGATTGTGGTTCATCTGTACATGCAAACCAGTTCGTTCATTCATTAGCAATTTATATCAGGGATTGCACTTGATGTTAACCCCACAGCTTGGTTTGTCTTCAATGTTGGTTTCCCTTTCTTCAAACTGAAGTTTAATTTGTGTATAATGCTGTTGTCAATGGTTTTATCACCGTAAGCAACATGTAATATTCTGTGGATGTCAGACAGCCTGCACTTCTCCCTTCATCTAGAACTCAATGCTGGTGTGTTGTACATTCTTGGAACTCATCATTAGCTTGCAATGAAGAAGATTTACTATAAAGAAAGAGCTATTCTGCTAATATGTGTAATTTGAACAGCCTGTATACGTTCATATTAAAAGTTATACCATTTTTGCATTTCTTTGAATACAACCCTTATGTGTGTGTATGGATGTGATGTGTGTGTATGGAAATGTGTGGGTATGGAGAAGGAGAGAGAGAGAACGAGAGAAAAGAGATGGATGTCAAGCTCATTGACGTGAGACAATTAAGTAAAGGAGAGAGTATGTGATGGAAATGTTGAAGTACATAAAATATAATATTTATATATGTGGAAGTAAAGAAATAAGGTAAATGACAGGAAATAATGAAATCGATACATATATGTATATTAGTAAGTTAGTAGTTTTCAGTTGCATTATCATCATCATCATCAACAACAGCAACAGCATTATTGGCATCATCATCATCACCATCATTGTCATCATCTTCATCAGTATCATCATCTTGATCATCATCATCGTCTTCCAATAGAAAATGTTAAATCATTAAATTGGAAATATCTATCTAATTTAAAATGGAGTTTATGGGAAAAATGTTGAAATTTTTTCAAAAAATAAAAGATCCTTAACAATTAATAAAGATAGGGAAGTTGAATATTGATTATAATAAAAATTATCAATGTTAAGGAAAATATAGTTTAAAGATTAATTTTATAATTCGTATTTTATATATTAGGTGTGGTTATCTCCGGTTGATAATATTAAATCAATAAAGGATTTAAATGCTTGAAAGAATAGCAATTTATGGCTTTAATTTAAAATATTTAATCGTTTATGGTTTATAATTTGCATTTAATGACAATCAACTGAAAGGGACAAAAAATTACTTCATACTTTCAATGTTTTTAACTGAACAAAATTCCTTCCAGTAACATCCTCTTACTTTACTTTTAAGAACCAGGTATTGAATTTTGTATCTAAATCATCATTTATGAATATAAAGCTCATGAAATCTGGTCTTTAGACAATATCATAGGAAATCTTAGCGGGTATTTACTTTTGCCATTGTAGAAGAAAATACTTGTAATCCCGACCGAATAAGGACATAACTGGATTCTTGTATTCTTTTTACTCTTTTTTTTTTTTTTTTTTTACTTGTTTCAGTCATTTGACTGTGGCCATGCTGGAGCACCACCTTTAGTCGAGCAAATCGACCCCAGGACTTATTCTTTGTAAGCCTAGTACTTATCAGCACATATAGTTAAAACCACCTGCTTTCTTTATGGTCCCACTTCCCTCCTGTATTCCTATTTCTGTATCTTCTCACACTTTCTCCCAATATGCAACTCATAGCAATTATTAGTGCTTATAGCACTTTTGTGGGCCTGATGCTATATTAGAAGATACTTTTCCAAGATGCTACACAGTAAGACTAATCCCCAAACTGCATGGTTTGGAAGCAATGGTATCAGATTTGATTCCAAAGCACAACATCTTGGTCAAGTAAGTATTTTGTGCCTTAGTTTCAGTTTGGCCAATCTGAGTAGAATTTTATGGACAGAAATTATGTGGTTTCTCATTGTGTGTGAGTTTGTGTTTAACAGAGAGAGCGAAAGAGAGAAAGTGTGTGTGTGTTCATGCATGTGTGTGTGTATGTATTCATGCTTATATGTGTGTATTTGTGAAGATGATTAAAGGTCACTAACTTAATTGTAAATTTAAGTGTTAGTCAAGTGGACAAAAGGAGAAAAAGAGAAAAGCTATTTCCATAGGTATAAATGTTTTTATTGAACAATGTTAATAGCTGGTAACAATGGACCAGAGAAAGTATATCGATGAAGAAATGACTAAATCATTCAGATAAAGAATATATATATGTGTGTGTCTGCTGTCAATGTGCATGCGATAGTGTAAGTATGTCTGTGTCAAAAATATTCTCATTATCTATTTAGTTTGAGTGTTGAGAGAGTAAAAGTTTAAGGTTGATAGTGTATACTTTTCTTCATGTTCTTTGAAGTTTTTAGCAATGACCAGTCAAGTAAGTGAAAGCAGTAGAGAATGTGAGTAAGTGGGAGCATAGTAATAAACCAATGGAAGACAAGCTCTGAAGGAATATTTAAGAACAGTTCCTTTTATAAACCAAAAGTGTTTGAAATCCTTCTTCATTATATTGCCAAACACACGTTTTGATGTGTTTGGAATCTGATTGACTAAAATTAGTTGTGTTACTAGTCTATAATTCTCTCTTTTATGGTAGTTTCAGATCTTGGTACCAACCAGAGTTTGAAACTAAAACCTTCTACTTCACTTACACACAAAACCTATAATGTTCAGAATTGTTCCATTGGATGAAAAAAACAAAAAGAAAATAGGGAGCCATTGAAAAAGCAGGTGGCCCCTAGAAAAATCAATTGGCAACAGGGAATTTTCACAGACTGCAAAAAAACTGACTTGTTTGCTCATTAATAACTGATAATATTAAAATGGTAAGCTGGCAGAATCATTTGCATGTCAGATGAAATACTTATTGCCATTTACAAAAGGGTTTGTGTCTTTACATTCTGAGTTCAAATTCTGCCATGGTCAACTTTGCCTTTCATCCTTTCAGGATCTATAAAATAAGTACCAGTTGTGTACTGGCATCAATGTAATTGGCTTACGCCCTGCTCCAAAATTGCTGGCCTTGTGCCAAAATTTGAAACCTGTATTGGGCCTTATATAAGACATCTTTACATGAGAAATCAAGACAGATTGCAGACCTTGAATGACTCAACTTGTCCCACAGACAATTCACTAAAATTGCTAGAGGGATCTGTAAAAAATCTCCCCTGACTGACCAAGACATGTCTCTTACTCTATTTTTCTCTTCTACTTATTGTGGTTTTATCAAACCATGAAGAACTGCTGGATAAGTGCTGAATTTTTGACAATCATACTTAGTTCCATTCTCTCACACATATGCATACACACACACATTTATGAAAGCATACACCTTCCCTTCTATGAGTTCTTTATATTGTGTTTTTGTTTTTGTTTGCTCTGTGCACACATACATGGACTTTTGGATTAAGTAACAATGAATTTTTCCTAGTTTCATGAATAAGCAATTTGATCTGCATATTTCATCACTGTTTTTCTTGCTATGTTATTGACTGTGTAAATTTCTCCTGATATTGGCACATCCCAGAATAAACCAATTGTGATACATATTTCATATTTCATTTCACTTTGATATTTCATACATATTTTCCTTAAAAAATTTGATTTATTTTTACAATGTCATAAAGAGTGTATATATTTATGAAAGAACTCAAGAATTACTCTTTTCTAAAGAAAAAAAAAAGCTTTGTGATCACTGTTTCCCAAAGTTCTCTACAATACTGGAGAGAAGTACAATATTAAAGATCATTTGAGATCTCAAAGGAACAAAGCAAATTTTGTTACTTGGATCCCACTGGTGAAGCCTCCATCTTGTTGATCAAAAAAGTTATCAACACCAGATACAACATAATCTTCCCAGACAAGTGTTTTTTTTTTTTTCAAGTTGATCAACATGCCAAACAATGTTGGATACAATAACTCAACTGTTTGCAAAGTGAAATCACGTGTTTTAATGAATGTACTAACGAGATTTGGGTTCAAATTTACATTTAAATAACAATTGGTACTCTCGGCCGGCTACGGCCAGGTTGGTCTTATGAACCAAAAAAGTTTTTCAGCCAGCTACGGCCAGGTTAGTAACGAAAGGGTTAAGGGACATATGATAGTTAGATGGGGCCAATTCAAGAGAATAAAAGAGAGTGATCAACCAGTTGAAAGCCACAGTCATGCAGAGTATCTATTGAAAGCAAGGACTTGAGTACTGGAGCATTGTCCTGACGGAACTAAACGCCTTTCATCAGTTTTCCTGGCCATTTGGTTTTTACAGCCTTTCATAACTGCCTCAGACAGATAGATGGATGGATGGACGGATGTATGTGTGGGTGAAGAGAGATAGATAGACAGACAGATTGATATTCTAATAGATAAATAGATAGATAGAGAGAGAGAGAGAGAGAGAGAGATGGGGGGAGAAAGAGAGAGAGAGAGAAAGAGAGAGAGAGAAAGAGAGAGAGAGAAAGAGAGAGAGGGGAGAGAGAGAAAGAGAGAGTGAAAGAGAGAGAGAAATAGCCAACAGTCAGCAAGACAAACAGACAGGCTGACAAACAAGTAGATAGACTGACAGATAGATAGATAGACAACAAACAAACACAGACAAGTAAATAGACAGACAAGTAGATAGATAGATAGATAGATAGATAGATAGATAGATAGATAGATAGATAGATAGATAGAAAAAAAGATAGATAGATAGATAGATAGATAGATAGATAGATAGATAGATAGACAATTGGATAGATAGATATTTAGTTTGATTGTGTGTGTGTATTATCATTGCTTAATTGAATAAGAGCCAAAATTTTTTCCCCCATTTTGACGCTGTTACTGGAAAACATCAAAACAAACCCCAGGAATAAACTGATAAATGATTGGAATAAAAGACAACCTCTGTGACATTATCTCCCTCTCAAGATCTGCGCTCACGCTCACGTGCTCGCATATGTGTGTGTGTGTGTGTGTGTGTGTGTGTGTGGAGTGTTCGTAGCTGGGATAGTAATTACAGCTTCACAAGACTTAGTGAAAGGTTGTAGTAATTAAAGACGGCCTAGTTTAAGTGGTGGCCAGGAAGGTGGAGAAAGTGAGTGTGTGTGTGTGTATGTGTATACATTTGCGTTTGTATGTGTGTGTGTATGTGTGTGTATTAATGTTTTGGTTTGTTCCAGTTGAACGCATATCGGTGTGTGGTGGGGGGGGGGGGAAGGTGGGCCTTTTTAGAAGCGACACATTTTCAGTTAGAATATTCTACTTGAGCAAAAATGTCAGACAACAATGGAACATTTCCACAGGTCAGTGATGTTATTGATTACAAAGGTCTTGCAAGGTTTCCACTCAGCTGTAGAACTTCCAACAGAGCAAAGCTCTCTTTCTCACTCTCTGGTCCTCTCCCTCTCTCTCTCTCTCTCTCTCCCACTTTTTCTCCCTCCTCTTTCTCAGTATTCTTCTATCTATCTATCTATCTATCTATCTAGCTATCTATTTATCTATCTATCTATCTATCTATCATCTATCTATCTATCTGTTTGTCTGTCTGTCTGTCTGTCTGTCTGTCTGTCTGTCTGTCTGTCTGTCTATCGATCTATCCATCTATCTGTCTGTGTGTCAATCTCATTCACACTTTGTCTCTAAATTAGTCACTCTATTGTGCCTCTTTCTCTTCTTTTACTGCTCTCTTTCTCTCCATCCTTCCTATACTCTTCTCTTTCCCCTCCCCTTCTCTGTCTCTCCCCATTCACTTACGTCTTTCTCTCTCTCTCTCTCTCTGCCCCCCCCCCCCCCGCACTCTCTTCTTTTATGGTTTCTAATTAATTCTTCATCTCTTGGTGGATTTGCATCCAATCTAAACACAACGATGAGCATTCAGTTGTTTCACCAACTGAATTCCTACTTTTTGGCTGAGTATTCCATAGATCTGTATGACCTCCAACTTCTCCTTTCAGTCTACCCATTTGCTATGTCCACCAGAGTTGATTGATCCCTTAAGAAAAATATGTTGTAAAACGGTTGCATGCCATAAAACAGACAACATATAATTATAAACAGAGGAACCTCAGTTTATGAATTTAATTCATTCTTGAAGGCCAGCAGGGTCAGCTTTAGGGTTACCATTGCCCCAGGCAAGCTGAACTTTGGCGCCCTTACAAGTATAATTTTTTTTAAACTTTCACATGGCGATAAACTGAAAATGTAGACTAAAAAGCACATGATAGCCTTGGGTGACTGTCCAAGTTGTCGGCACCTTGAGCCGGCCCTGAAGGTCAGTCATCATCCAAAATGTTCGTGACCCCAAAACCATTTATTGTATATGAAATTCTAGAAAAGGTAAAATGAGTTCAAGCAGGGATGTATACTAAATGAAAGTTAAGACTGACACTCTTTCACTTATTCTCCTAGATTGTCACCTGCCATTCTCACCAGATTGCTTAAAACATTGTTCATCACCCAAGACATAAACTGATTTGTTCATGAACTGATATGTTCAGACATTCATAAACTGAGGTTTTGTTGTATTAAGAGTTACAATAACAGTTATAACTCAAACTAATTAGGTAGAGAATTAGCCTAGATTGGATGCAATTTGCTTCTTTTTATCAGGGAAAAGCACAACTGATGCTCTCTTTCTAGTAAGGCAACTGCAGGAGAAGTATTTAGCTGAAAGTAAACTACTGTTCTTGGTTTTCATTGGTTTGGAGAAGACATTCAACAGAGTCCTTTGCTCGCTGATTTGATGGTCCCTGCTGAAACTAGGTGCAGAGAAACGGCTGATGAGAGTCATTCAAGCCATGTAAAGGGGCACTGTCAGTCAAATGAGAGTTAGCAAAGAGTACAGTAATCGATTAAGCATGAAAGGAAGAGTTCAGCAAGGCTCGGTTCTCACTCCCTTCTTATTCATCATAGTCTTTCTTTCAGGCCATCACAAAAGAGAAGTTTAAGACTGGGAGCCTGCAAGAACTCCTCTTCTTGTCATGTTGATCAACATGACAAAGGATCAACATGCCAAAGGATCAACAAAATGAAGGATCAACATGACGAAGGATCAACATGACAAAGGATCAACATGACAAAGGATCAACATGACAAAGGATCAACATGACAAAGGATCAACATGACAAAGGATCAACATAATGAAGGATCAACATGACAAAGGATCAACATGGTGAAGGATCAACATAGTGAAGGATCAACATGACAAAGGATCAACATGACAAAGGATCAACATGCCAAAGGATCAACATAATGAAGGATCAACATGACAAAGGATCAACGTGACAAAGGATCAACATGACAAAGGACCAAGATCAATGGTGATTCACTGTCCTTGAGCGGGTCCATCCTTTTTGACAACAAAAAGCATATCATCCTCACAACCCAACTTCCCAACGCCCATACCTCCATCATCCTCCTAACTACTGCACTATCTCAGCTGCTGTAATTATAATTATATGAATGCAGAAATGCACATATTTCATCTCCCGACACATTTATGCTGCCAGATTTCCCCTCTCCATGGCACCCACCTTGCACTCTCAATATCATCACATGCAACTATTGAACACCATTCCATATTGGCCCTTTACTCTTCCAACTGTAAAGGATTGGAATTGTAGATAGCAATCCTTTACATCAAAGACTGAAATTTTCAATAATCAAAGGATCACAAATGAAGATTTGCTGAATAACCATAATAATCTGTACCACCACCACCACCACCACTGTCACCCCACCACCACTATCATCATCACCATCGTCATCATCGTCATCATCATCATTGCTGTCATTGTCGTCGTCGTCATTTTCATTGCCACTCATACATGCTTGCATGGGCCAGACAGAATTTGCTGAGGCAAATTTTCCACAGCTGGATGCTCTACATGTCACCAATCCTCAACTATTTCCAAGGAAGGAAAGTAAGAAAAAGACTTGTCTCAGGACATACATACACAGACTGCACACAGACACACACACACACACACACACACACACATGCATATATATATACATACATATACACATACACACACATATATACATATATATACACATACACACATATATATACATACATATACACATATATACATACATATACACATACACACACATATATATATGTGTGGTAAGAATCACGGTTTTGATTCCCAGACCGGGCGTTGTGAGTGTTTATTGAGCGAAAACACCTAAAAGCTCCACGAGGCTCCGGCAGGGGATGGTGGCGAACCCTGTTGTACTCTTTCACCACAACATTCTCACTCTTACTTCCTGTTTCTGTTGTGCCTGTAATTCAAAGGGTCAGCCTTGTCACACTCTGTGTCACGCTGAATATCCCCCGAGAACTACGTTAAGGGTACACGTGTCTGTGGAGTGCTCAGCCACTTGCATGTTAATTTCACGAGCAGGCTGTTCCGTTGATTGGATCAACTGGAACCCTCGACATCGTAAGCGACGGAGTGCCAACAACAACAAATATATGTGCAAACATATATGTTTATGTATGCGTCTGTATCTCTGTTTCTGAATACTTCTGTCTCGACATCACGTAATGTTTATAAATGAGCATTATCGTTATGCAAGCAAGATCGTTTTGTTCGGTTCCAGTCTTCTGTATTAAACACATCTGGTGATGAAGAAATATTACCTTTGCTTGGAAACAGGTGAGGGTTGGGTTGATGTCGTTGAAAAATCTGCTTCAACAAATTATACCTGACCCATGCAAGCATGAATCAGTGGATGTTATATAGTAGTGGTGATGATGATGATGATGATGATGACGACGATAATGATAACGATGATGATGCTGATGATGATGATGACGACGCTGATGATGACAATGACGACGACGACGATGATGATGATGATGATGATGATGATGATGATGATGATGACGACAACGATGATGATGATAATGATGATGATGATAACGATGACATGTGACCGGTTCTCAATAATGAATCAGTTACTAATTATAGCAGAATTATTTTCTGGATCTGAAGACAAACATAATTATTGGAAAACAGTTTCTGCTGTGCTAACCCTTTCATGATCATATTCCTAATGAAATACACTGCCTATGCATTTCAATTAATTTTGCAAAATATTATTATTGTTTTTATTGTTGTTGTTGTTCTTGAGTTGCTGCTTTTGCTGTTGCTGTTTTTATTATTATTATATATATATATATATATATATATAAAGATATTGAAGGGATTTGTTAAAATAACTATTTCAATATTTTAGATGGCTTTTGAACATATTTCAACAAAATATTCTTAATTAAAATTATGATGGAAGGTCTCTTTGTATAGATAATTTAAAACAAAGAAGTCTTGTATATAGAAACAGAGGCAGTTATCAGCAGATTGGCACCAAAATGGTTGAATACTTTAGGTGCTATGAAGTATCAGTCAGAGATTTTGTAGTCAAGTTTTTGTATCAGAGACATAATGTATCTTGGAGTACACTATTTAATATTACGGCGGTGAGCTGGGCGAAATGCTTAGCTGTATTTCGTCTGTCTTTACGTTCTGAGTTCAAATTCTGCTGAGGTCGACTTTGCCTTTCTTTCTTTCAGAGTCGATAAATTAAGTAACAGTTGAGTACTCGGGTCGGTCTAATTGACTGGCCCCCTCCCCCAAAATTTCGGGCCTTGTGCCTGGAGTAGAAAAGAATATTTCCTTGCATTCCCTCTATAACAATATTATACTTTTATTGGTTTCAGTCATTTAATTATGGCCATGATGGAGCACCATCTTTAGTCAAACAAATCTGCCCCAGGACTTATTCTTTGTAAGCCTAGTACATATTCTATCAGTCTCTTTTGCCGAACCACTAAGTTACAGGGATGTAAACACAGCAACATCAGTTGTCAAGCGATGATGGGAAGACAAACACAGACACACAAACATATACACACAAACACACACATACACACACATAGGTATACGACAGGCTTCTTTCAGTTTCCATCAACCAAATCCACTCACAAGGTTTTGGTCGACCCGAGGCTATAGTAGAAGACACTTGCCCAAGGTGCCAGGCAGTGGGACTGAACCCGGAACCATGTGGTCAGGAAGTAAGCCGCTTACCACACAGCCAGTCCTGGGCCTGTATCCTTAATTTATAAATAAAGCTTTATTTATGTCACCAAACCTTATGAAACTCCTCTAGAATTACACCATCTCTGAATAAGTGCATCCAGCTGGAAAAATGTGTATCTTACCAAAACAAGGAATGGCTGCTGGGATATCATCATCATTATCGTCGTTGTTTAACGTCCATTTCCCATGCTGGCATGGGTTGGGCGGTTTGACTGAGGACTGGCAAGTCAGAAGGTTGCACCAGGCCCCAATCTGATCTGGCAGTGTTTCTATAGCTGGATGCCCTTCTTAATGCCAACCACTCGGAAAGTGTAGTGGGTGCTTCTTACGTGCCACCGGCACAAGGGTCCAGGGCACCTGGCATCGACCACAATCAGATGGTGCTTTTTACATGCCACCGGCCCGGAAGCCAGTCAAGGTGGCTCTGGCATCGGCCACATTCAGATGGTGCTTTTTACTGGTATAGGGCTCACAACTACAATTTCCATTTGATTTGATTTTGATATTGCTGATGTTGATGTACTTGACTTGGCATCGGCACGTTCGGATATATATATATACACACATACATACATACATATATATATATATATATATATATATATATATATATATATATATATATATATATATATATAGAGGTAGTCGATAGCTTCCGCTATCTGGGCGACCAAGTTAGTAGTGGGGGTGGGTGCGCTGAAAGTGTAGCTGCTAGAATAAGAATAGCCTGGGCAAAGTTTAGAGAGCTCTTACCCCTGCTGGCGACAAAGGGACTCTCACTCAGAGTAAAAGGCAGACTGTATGACGCATGCGTACGAACAACCATGCTACATGGCAGTGAAACATGGGCTGTAACTGCTGAGGACATACGTAAGCTCGCAAGGAATGAAGCCAGTATGCTCCGTTGGATGTGTAATGTCAATGTGAATACCCGTCAGAGTGTAAGTATCTTGAGAGAAAAGCTGAACATTAGAAGCATCAGTTGTGGCGTGAAAGAGAGACGATTGCGCTGGTATGGACATGTGGTGAGAATGGAGGAGGATAGCTGCGTGAAAAAGTGCCACACCCTAACAGTTGAGGGAACCCGTGGAAGAGGTAGGCCCAGGAAGACCTGGGCTGAGGTGGTGAGGCAAGACCTTCGTACATTGGGCCTCACCGAGGCGATGACTACTGACCGAGACCTTTGGAAATGTGCTGTGCGTGAGAAGACCCGGCAAGCCAAGTAAGATCGTTGCCAGTGCCCCTGGACTGGTTCTTGTGCGGGTGGCACATGAGATGCACCATTTTGAGCGTGGCTGTTGCCAGTACCGCCTGACTGGCTCCTGTAGGATTTTCGAGCGAGATCGTTGCCAGTGCCCCTGGACTGGCTTGTGCGGGTGGCACATAAAAGACACCATTTCGAGCGTGGCCGTTTTCGTGCGGGTGACACGTAAAAGCACCCACTACACTCTCTGAGTGGTTGGCGTTAGGAAGGGCATCCAGCTGTAGAAACTCTGCCAAATCAGACTGGAGCCTGGTGTTGCCATCCGGTTTCACCAGTCCTCAGTCAAATCGTCCAACCCATGCTAGCATGGAAAGCGGACGTTAAACGATGATGATGATGATGATGATGATATAGGTATGTGTGTATATACACATGCACACACACACTCAATCACACACATACATATATGTATATATGAGTATGTATACGTATATATACATATATATGTGTGTATATATATATATATATATATATATATATACACACACACATATGTATGTATGTATGTGTGTGTGTATGTATACACACACACACACATCTACATACCTATCCATGTTGCCGTTGCTATCCGCATCAGTTTTGATCAAACTGACCCTTGGTCAAACCCACTCCATCTCAGCTTCCCTTTGGTCATGGCTGTAACTATTCTGTGTTTGTTTTGTTTTGTTTTCTTTTACTTTATCTGTGAACTGAGAATCCAAGACTTCATTGTCCAGTGTGTCTTTGGCAAGGTGAGAATAGAAAATTTAGTTGCTATTTCTAGGAGGTAGCGTGACCACATAGAGGCTCTCTCCTTGGTTTGAATTTCTTGGTTTGAATGTTTTATGTTTGTGTTTATGTTTATTCAAGTATGTATGTATCTATGTATGTAAGTATGTATGTATGTATTGTTTTGTGTATCCATGTGAGTATGTGTGTGTGTGTATTCATGTGAGAGTATGTGTATGTGTACGCACGTATTTTTTTGTATGCACACATTTTTTTGTGTATCTATGTGAGTATGTGTGTATTTGTGTGTGTGTGGGGGGATGTATTCATGAGAGAGTATGTATATATGTGTGTATGTGTATGTACGTATTTTTCTGGGTATCCATGTGAGTGTGTATGTATTCATATGAGAGTGTGTAAGTCTGTGTGTGTATGTGTATTCACGTTAGAGTCTGTGTGTATGTGTGTATGCATGTATATGTGTGTGTGCGTGTGTATCTCCACACATATATGTCTGTAATTATAATGTTTTAGCTTTAGTCTTTCACTCACCAGAACAGCCATAAAAGTTTCCCCATAATTCTGCTGAGTTTAAGAGAATCAAACAGCAACATTCCCATCAACATATTCCATATTCCTTGTATTTTATCAAAGTTCCTACTCCATCAATGCCAATACAGAATACAGAAATGGTGACAGCACCACAAGAAAGACATTTTGCTGACAAACGCTAGATTTGTTTGCTTGATGTTAAAATCCCATTGGCAGATTTGTAAGAAAAAAAATTGCTAACATTTAATTTGGTGTTGTTTGATATCACTGCAAGTGAATGTCTGCCAGTTTGACAGTAAAAAGCCACCAAAACCAATGTTTTGCTATCTAAGATACTGACTGGAATGTTGCTGCAGCTTGATGTGACTTTTATTACCTTCAACTAACACTATTTTACAACTTGTGTCTCTAAAACACCACTTTGTGTTAAAGTTAAAGCTGTGTGCCCATTATTCCATTTGAGATATTACAACGCATTTTCTTCCAAATAAATGCATAAAAATGAATTAAGAAAAATGATTATGGGGAGGACAATAAGCGACGACGGTGATGGATTCACTTATAAACGTTTGGACACAGCAAATGTATTTGGATGGCATGTAAACGACATCCGACAATGCAGTAAAGGGTTAAAGTGATTCTGTAATCTTTGCTGAGCTCATAACTCAAACCAACTGCTGTGACTTGTTGTTGATGCAGTTAACTTGCTCTTTATTAGCTGCAGTTAAATCACTTATAATTATCTGTAGAAAGCACTTTCTAAACGCCATATTTCCAATGGATTCTTTTAACATCAAAGACCAAATCTAATTTTACTTCTCTCGTAAAAAGAAAAACCATAATAAAAATAAAAATAATAATAATAATAATGATGATGATGATGATGATAATGATAATGTCCTAACTTTAGGCACCAGATCGCAAATTTAATGGGTGGGTGGGTGGGTGGGTGGAGGTATAGTGAATTTAATCGAAACCCCCACCACCACCACCACCACCACCACAACCACCACACCCACCACCACCACTAGTTCTTGACTTACTTATTTCTTACTTATTTCACCGACTTCAGAAGGATAAGAGGTAACATTGGAACAGGGATGGAAAGGAATTCACAACATGAAAGGAAGTAACAAAATACTACAAGGCATTAAATCTAATACTTCCCGAATAATAGTAATAATGATAATGATGATAATAATAATAATAATAATAATAATAGTAATAATAATAATAATAATAATAATAATAATAATAATAATAATGATAATAATAATAAATGTCCTGATGCAGTACCAGGCAGTGGCTCTCATGGCTTCTGATCTTAAATGATTGGAAGTTTTATCATGTACTGTTTTGCCTTGGTATAAAAGATGGGTTACAGCAAATATTCTGCTCAATACCACAGATTTGCTTGTCAGTTGTTTAACTTTGACCAGTTGAGCAAGTCCCTTGGTGGCTGACGATATGAGCATCTCTGATCACGAGCAGAAGTAGTGGGGGAGCATCATAGCCATGTGTTGAGAGGAATTCTTTAAGGCTTGAATAATTCACGTATGAAAACTTGAGTGTTTTGTTCAACATCCTTAAACAATCCTTATTCAGAGACCCTTTGAGTGGGATAAGCTACTCAACCTGAAGAAAATTCTAATTGGGCCCCACCTGCAAGGTCATACGCTGGACTCTATATTGAATAGCCACAGAACCTCAATCTCTCTTTGATCACCAGACTTAGTGCTAGACACATTTCTGTGTTGGGAGCACATAGATTTTGCTACACATGGCCCAAGGAACCAAATGCCTTAAAGGAGCAACCAGGTGCCACATAGTTATTAAGTCACACAAGATGTGCACAACTTGCTTTTACACAAGAAATAATCCTAAGTGGCATTTGAAATTCTCTCGTCCATTTTAATTTACCTTCTATGAATGGAACGTGACAAGGCAAGATAATATGTATACGTTCTTCATTTAGGTATTGCTTCAACCGAAGCATGTTATTGGTGAATTCTTACCTGGGTTTGAATTGGTATTAAATTATTTGTGAAGTTCGAGAATGGCTCTTTCATTTATTCCAATCAAGAATGCATGTTACCTTTCGTAACATGAGGATTTTTGCTTCTTAATTAACCTCTCGTTCCAGCAGTAACAAGGCCAGGTTACAGCCTTAACTTTTATTACAGTAGCCAACATTCAGGTTACAGTGGCAACCCTTTGTTACAGGTATATCTGACAATTTCAACCTTTGCTTTGGCTGTGTCTTCAATTTTAAATTAACACCAAAAAATGCTAAAGCTTTCTGCCTTTTTTCATTTGAGAGAATTTCTCCAAGTATGTCCTTGAATGCCTCCTGTTGTACCATTTGACATTAAGGAAGATTTATTCCACTTCCATCTTTTCATAAGAAGAAATATATAATTATTTCTCTTTGCCCTCTTCAGTATTATCTTCTCTGACAAAGAAATACTGTTCAGTTTTACCAGATTTTCCCGCCTACATTTTCTTTTTCTGATAATTGTGATTGGTCCAAAAATCTTATCTATTCATTTGTTTTCACACAACTGCTAAATGAATAAACTGCAGTATTTGGAATGCTATAAGAGTTGCTATTGCTATTGGTGTTGTTATGATTGTTTCTGTCTTCCATGTCACTTATCTGAGTATTTGGAGCATTATCTTCTTCTATTAAGTGTTCACTAATTCATTTTCTTCTCTTTACTCTTTTACTTGTTTCAGTCATTTGACTGTGGCCATGCTGGAGCACCGCCTTTAGTCGAGCAAATCGACCCCCGGACTTATTCTTCGTAAGCCTAGTACTTATTCTATCGCTCTCTTTTGTCGAACCGCTAACTTACAGGGACGTAAACACACCAGCATCAGTTGTCAAGCAATGTTGGGGAACAAACACAGACACACAAACACATACACACACACATACATACATACAAATATATACATATATACGACGGGCTTCTTTCAGTTTCCATCTACCAAATCCATTCACAAGGCTTTGGTCAGCCCGAGGCTATAGTAGAAGACATTTGCCCAAGGTGCCACACAGTGGGACTGAACCCGGAACCATGTGGTTGGTAAGCAAGCTACTTACCACATAGCCACTCCTATGTATTTTGATTCTGTGGTACTTATTTTATTGACCCCTAAAAGGATTCTGTGAGGCTATAAAGTGGTATTTGTAGTTTTGTACTTTGATTGTGTGTCATATTGTTTTAATCAATGTAATATTTTGTCATATCATATAATTATGTGTGGTAATCAATTTGAAAGTGAAAATGTAATGTGTGTAAGATAATCCTTTCTGAAATTCTGGGACAGGGCACTAGACAATTACATTGCCCCTAGTGCCTAGCTGGTACTTATTTCATTGATCCCAAAAGGATGAAAGGCAAAGTCAACCTCAGTCGAATTTGAACTCTGACCACAAAGAAAAATGAAATGCCACTAAGCATTTTGGTTGACATCCTAATGGTTCTTTTCCTTCCCTTTCTATTGTAGGCGCAAAGCCTGAAATTTGGTGGGAGGGGGTAGTCGATCAGATCGATCTCAGTACACAACTAGTACTTAATTTATTGACCTTGAAAGGACGAAAGGCAAAGTTGACCCCGACGGCATTTGAACTCGGAATGTTAAGACAGATGAAATACCGCTAAGCATTTCGCCCAGCATGCTAATGATTCTGCCAGCTCACTTCCCTTGATGTGTGTAAAATAAAGATGTCTATAAACTTTATAATATATATACAAATATTAGGTGTAATATTTTGTCATAGAGAAATTTGTCAGAAACAGAGCTCAGTCAGTATGCTGCCAGCAGATCATCAGACACCAGCATTTTGACCTCATTTCATCTCCTCAGTGATGAGCAATCCTAGACATTCTCAAGTAAACTAAAAAAATATTTATTCCTATATAGAAATCAGTAAGCAAAGCATTGACTGATTTGTGTTAAAGCTAGCCAAGCTAGAATAAAATTCATATAAACACTTGAAAGAGTATTGGACTAAAATAGTGTTTTCCAACCACTAGTATTGAGAGAAGTCTTTCCTTGAGAAATTGTAGTTCTTTTTATAAGTACTCAAAAAGAAAAAAATTCATTTGATAATGCTTGAATAAAACATGTTCTTTGATCAGCAAAGAATACGATATTCCAAACATTAGCCAGTGTTGCCTACAATTGTTGTTTTGTGGATATGAGAAAAACCCCTGCATTTTTCAAGACGCAGGGATTAGGTTTTTTTTTTTATTAATGTTTGATAAAGGACTGAGGTATAGATGCACCTTCCTTTTTCTTACGACACTGCCGAGCATACATTTTCTTCACCAGATAATTCATATCATATCAGTAGCCCTTCTGTTTGATGTGCTGTAAAAACGATTTCCCTATTTCTCAATTTGATCTTTCTATTCATTCCTTCACTTCTTGAAAAGCATAAGTGTGTGCATGTGTATGTGTGTGTGCATGCATGTATGTTATCTGTTGTTGTTGTTATCATTAATTAAGTTGTTCAAACTGTTCAAAATTATTATTTCCTGTCAAAAAAAATTTCATTATCTGTTTCTTGTAAAATAAATATAGTAAATATATTCAACTGTAGAACTAAATTTATTTTTCTTTCTTTTTTTTTTTCTGTTTACTGTCTGTAAAAACATGTTTATTTTTGTTCAAATTCTTCATGGGAGGGGGAGGCTGGCACAGTCTGATGGCTGGAACCAATAAAAGAGTGAAAGAAATCAGAATATATTTCTCAATTAATGATTTCTAATAAGTCACAAGATCACAACCTTGAGGCAGAGGACGATGAATTAAGTCAACCTTTAACTGGTTCTTCAGTTCTCAGAATGGTGAAGGTTTGAGTTGATCCCAATAGAATTTGAACACATAAAAATTTGTGCAAATTCCATTGGTCAAAGGTCCTTCCCACTATAGCTTCATAAAGCCAGTTTCCTGCCTTCTGCGGTGTATATATTCCACCCCTGGATAGGACGCCAGTCCATTGCAGGATTACATTTTTGCCAGCTGAGTGGACTGGAGCAACGTGAAATGAAGTGTGTTGCTCAAGAACACAATGCATCGCTTGGTTCAGGAATTGAAACCACAATCTTAGTCATGTGTACAACACCCTAACCACTAAGCTACATCTCTCCTCAATGGAATTTGAACTGAAGGTATTAAGTAGGTACCAAATATTGAAATGGCATATCATCTGGCATGCTGTCAATTCTGCTATTAACCATTTTAAAAGTAATAATAATAATCCTTTCTACTAAAGCCACAAGGCCTGAAATTTTGGGGAAGGGGACTAGTCGATTGCATTGACCCCAAGGTTTCACTGATACTTCATTTTTTGACCCCGAAAAGATGAAAAGCAAAGCTGACCTCAGCAGAATTTGAACTCAGCACCTAAAGACAAATGAAATACCTCTAAGCATTTTGCCCAGTGTGCTAACAATTCTGCCAAATAATAAGATGGTTACTGAAAGCAAACCCTTGTACGAAGCACCTGTGAATAAACGGTTATTGAATTTATCCACCTGAGAACTTCATTCTTCGTATTTCCAGCTCCTTGAATCAACAGAATAATTATAATGGAAGAAGATACCCCAAAAGTATCATAAAAACCTTCCTTCCATTATAAGCTCCTCCATGAGAACGTACACCAATCCCCTAAGGAATAAAAAAAATCTAATTAAATACTACATGGCATTTTGTCTGCCGCACCACTCAACACCTCAAATGTTGGTTACTGCATTTAGATCTTTCCACCAAATACTATACGCTTTCAGATTTTTATGACCAATATATTTATATATATATAGCACATAACATTTATGAATAAATAAAGAAAGCTGCATTTTAGTTGTCCAGTTATGTAACCTAAATAGATCAGCTACAACCCTAGAAATGTCATCAACCTTCTTATAAGTTAAGCAATGATGTTTGGAGATGCAAATGGACATGAATAAAAATAATGAAGATGGAAGACAAGAAGAATAGCTCCAGTATCGAAATTGTTTCATAATGCTAATAGGGATAACTAGATTATGCTAAATCCAAAGAAATATTCAGTATAAAAGAACAGCAGTAAGGAACATAACACGGTTAATGATAATAGCAAAACAACGGTTTACTGGTATAAATTCATACAGTATACTACTTGGAAAAATATGATTAACACCAAAATATATGGTAATTCTTCCACTGAATATATTGTCCATTATTGTCGTATAAAGAATGTAGAGAATGGCTGTCTGGAAATGGACAGAACATTTCGAGAATGAAAGTTCAAATATGTTCTTCATAAATGATTTTTGTTTATTAGCGATAGTTATAAGCGCAGATGTGGCCATGGGCATAAGTGTGGCTGAATGGGTAAGGAGTTTTGGGTTCAGTCCCACTGTGAGGCATCTGGACATGGGTCTTGTACTATATAGCACCGAGCCAAGCTAGTAAGCAAATTTACTTGGTGGAAATTGTGCGGAAGCTCTCATATAAGTATATGTCTGTGTGTGTGTGTGTGCATACAAGGGGGTACCCAAAAGAAACTGGAATTTTACAATATTATTTTATTCTCTTAGTTTCACATGTTTACACTTCTATCACCTTCAAAATATTCTCAATTTGAAGCAATACATTGGCCCAGGCGCGTTTCCCACAATTCAGAGCAGTGCTGGGATTCTTGCAAAGTGACACCTTTTAATACCACCTTCATTTTACTTTTATTCGTCACGTCTTCCACATCTGCAAATTCCACAGCACCAGCTTTCGACACCAATGATAACCTTTGAAAAAAGATCCAGATAAATTTCCGACTGTTCTTTCAGTTCACGACATGCATTCAATCATGACTGCTTTTGATCTTCTGTGAGTAAGCAAAGTACAAGGTTTGCTGCAGCTCTTTTCATTTGCTATTCCTCACTCAAAATTCTTTGGCAGGAGTTCCAGGACACACCAGTCATATCAACAAGTTTGTCAATTATTCAGTGACAGCACTCCAAGATCAGTTCATGGTGGGACAACAAAAACATGCACACATAAATATATACACATATACATATATATATATATATATATATATATATATATATATATATATATATATATATATATATATATATACATTAACAGGAAGTATAGTAAACGTCACTTGCCCAAGGTGTTATTAATTCTATTTCTTTATTGCCCACAGGGGTCTAAACATAGAGGGGACAGACAAGGACAGAGAAAGGGATTAAGATGATTACATCAACCCCAATGCATAACTGGTACTTATTTAATCGACCCTGAAAGGATGAAAATGAAAGTCGACCTTGGCGGAGTTTGAACTCAGAACATAACGGCAGACGAAATACCACCAAGCATTTCACCCCGAGTGCAAACGATTCTGCCAGCTCGTCGGCCAGTTGGCTGTGAACCATGGAACCATGGTTGTGTGGTGATGAAGTGAGGTTCTTAACCACACGGCCATGCCTGAATCCATATCAAACATTTCATTCAATCTGGTCCATCCTATAATCGTATTGCTCTGGAAGTCTCTCTTTCGACATTGTTTGCTCTTCACAACTGAATTCTAGAATTTCAAACTAAGAATCAGCTTTGGTAATCGCATTGGATCATCCCTGGCAGTCACAGTTGCTGCGGATATTGCCTTTCTTCTTCAAGCTAGCTTATAGCCCCCACACACACACATACCCACATACACACTCATGCATACACAACATAAAGAAACACCCACATAACTATCCATATACACATACATGCATATAAATATATATATATATGTGTGTGTGCATATATGTATGTATGTATATATGTGTGTGTATGAATAAATATATATGTATATATATATGTACATATATATGTGTATACATATGTATATAAGTATATATGTATATATGTACATATATACATGTATACATATGTATATGTATATATAAATATATATGTATATATATGTTTATATATGTGTATATATATATGTGTGTGTGTGTATGTATGCATGAATAATGTTCTGCGTGGGCTTATATACATTAGCTTAGTAGTTTAGACAGCAAATATCAAACTAGTGTATACAAGACGCATTAATAGTCCCAAATGTATTGAGTGCTTTCAATTACCGAACCTATCAACAAACAACAATGTATGTATATAAATACATACATACATATGTGTGTGTGTGTGTGTGTGTATGAAAATACATACATACATACATGCATATACATGCATAATATACATATAAATATATATTTATGTATGAGAGTATTGTATATATATATATATATATATATATATATATATATATATATATATATACCCGTCAGAGTGTAAGTATCTTGAGAGAAAAGCTGAACATTAGAAGCATCAGTTGTGGCGTGCAAGAGAGACGATTGCGCTGGTATGGACATGTGGTGAGAATGGAGGAGGATAGCTGCGTGAAAAAGTGCCACACCCTAACAGTTGAGGGAACCCGTGGAAGAGGTAGGCCCAGGAAGACCTGGGCTGAGGTGGTGAGGCAAGACCTTCGTACATTGGGCCTCACCGAGGCGATGACTACGGACCGAGACCTTTGGAAATGGGCTGTGCGTGAGAAGACCCGCCAAGCCAAGTAAGATCGTTGCCAGTGCCCCTGGACTGGTTCTTGTGCGGGTGGCACATGAGATGCACCATTTTGAGCGTGGCCGTTGCCAGTACCGCCTGACTGGCTCCTGTAGGATTTTCGAGCGAGATCGTTGCCAGTGCCCCTGGACTGGCTTGTGCGGGTGGCACATAAAAGACACCATTTCGAGCGTGGCCGTTTTCGTGTGGGTGACACGTAAAAGCACCCACTACACTCTCTGAGTGGTTGGCGTTAGGAAGGGCATCCAGCTGTAGAAACTCTGCCAAATCAGACTGGAGCCTGGTGTTGCCATCCGGTTTCACCAGTCCTCAGTCAAATCGTCCAACCCATGCTAGCATGGAAAGCGGACGTTAAACGATGATGATGATGATGATGATATATATTCTTTTACATTATTCTTTGTAAACCTGATACTCATTCTATCAGTCTATTTTGCCAAACTGCTAAGTTACAGGGATGTAAACACATCAACATTAGTTGTTAAGCGATGGTGGGGAGACAAGCACATATATATACATATATATATATATATATATATATATATATATACATACACACACACACACACACACACACACACACACACACACACATATAGATATATTATATTCAGCTATATATATGTATATATGTATGTGTGCATACATATATATATATATATACATATATATATATAATACACACATGTGAGTGTGTGTGTATGTGTATGTGTGTGTGTGTGTGCTCCTGTGTATGTGTGTATGTGATGGGGGTAGGCTTTGAGAGCTTTCATTTGTTCCATTAGTTTAAACAAACTTTTACTCTTTCACACATCAACGAAGAAGAAAACCTTCTTGAAGATTGTTAAAGATCGGTGCCACTTGTATTATTGTCGGTGTCGGTTTGTAGAGAGAACAACAAAATTTCTATATATCTCAATAGACCAGAATTTCTCATTCTGATAATGGCCTATGTTCATCTCAGTCTTGTTCGATATCTGTTGCAATTGAACATTGAAACTGTAATAATCAGACAAACAACAGCATCGGCATCATCATCATTATCATTCGCATCATCGGTATCAGCATCTGCTGCTGCTGATGCTGCTGCCGCCGCTATTGCAGCTGCAGCTGCGACCAAAGGCGATATTAATTTCTTTTCCTATTGATTTTGTTTCTTTTTAGATTCCTGTTCTCTGTGAAGTCTCACACCCTGACTTGGGAAATATATTATGTGGAAAATATCCTTCTAGCCTATAAAGCTTTCGTTTTTGTCATCATCATCATCATAACCATCATCAGTGTCATCATTATCATCATCATCACCATCATCAATATCATCATCACTATCATTATCATCATCATCATCATCACCACCACCATTATCATCATCATCATCATCATCATCATCATCATCATCATCACCATCATCATCATCATCACCTTCATAGTCACTATCATTAGTCATTAGTCATCAACACAGTCATCATCTTCCTCATTGTCTTCATCGTCATTATGAAGTGTGTGTGTGTTTGTGAATAAATGGAAAAGCCACATGTGTGTATATATACATACATACATTAATGCATTACATATTTATATATATATATATATATATATATA
>NC_142936.1:9689943-9734943 GCF_046866305.1 Octopus bimaculoides
AGTTATCTGTAAGGGTTTTCTTGCCACTAACATTATATATATATATATATTTATACATACACATATAAGTTTAGTAGACTCTTAAGAAGCTTAGGAATAAAAAAGAATAAATATATATATATATATATATATATACACATATATATGTGTGTATGTATATGTATGTATGTATTAGGGGAATTGGCATGGAGTAAATAAAGGTAAATAAAAGAAATTCAAAATAAAACTCATGAAGAGAGAAAGAGAAAGAAAGGGAGAGAAAGAGAGAGTGTGTGAGAGAAAGTGGAGTGAGGAATAGGAAGAGGTGTAAGTCAAGGAAGATGTAAAAATGAATGGTGTCGCAGAAGGAAATGATGAAATTATCAAATCTGAAAGCAAATATATAACTTAATATAAAAACTTATCAAAGTTTGTGAAATGCGAAAATCAGGATTAAGATTGATTTCATTTTTTTTTTTGTTTTGTTTCATTTTGCAAATAACTTTTTTTCGTTTTTACAAGATTTTTTAAAATAGTAAAAAAAAAAAATTTTTTTTTTTTTTTGTCTGATTTAATATTTTCGCTCAAATGTTGAGGTCTTTGTGTTCCTTGTAAAAAAAATTTTTTACATTTCAAAAAGTTTACAAATTTGCAATGAAAAGCTAAGAAGCTAAAAGAGTCTTAGAATTGATGGTATGTATTCTTTAGTTTTTCTATTGTTGTTTTGGTCGTTTTGTAATTGGGTGGCGTTACTAATAGAAGCTGAAATTGCTTGGCACATCACATAGAGAAGTTTGTAACATTAAGACAGTTAAGAATAAGAATGTAAAATAATTGCATTTAAGATTCGTTAAAACAAAAAAAAAAAGACGAAATATGTCACTTTGTTGAGGTTTATCTCGTTGACGATTTTTATTTTATTTTGTCCATTTCATTAACAAATATTGCAAATTACTTATATAAGCAGATAGGTGCATATGTGTATGCAAATGTGTATATGTGTGTATGTATCCACAAATATCTATGTATGTATGTATGAGTGTGAGAATGTGTTAATACATATGTGAGTGTATGCGATTGTATGTAGATATATATATTTACACACAAACACACACATATATATGTATGTATTTTCATATGTGTGCATGTATGTTTATTTATGAATATACATACATATATATATATACATAGGTATACACACACAAACATACACAATATACATAGATGCATGTGTGTGTGTGTGATATAATTCAACTTTGATGAGAAAGAGTCTGAAGGAAAGTAATGAAGAGGGAACAGCAATTACAAAGAGAGGGGGAGAGAGATGGAAGAAAAATATAATCAAGTTTCAAATAGAGATACACTTTAGATATAAAGCATCTTTAATCCTTCCTACTAATCATTTGGTTAAGAAGAGACCTGTTGAAATATGTATAGAGCTAAGCTTTAGCTGAGGCTTACTTACTGTTAAGTATATTTACAATTGTTGATATCTAAAAACCATGTCCCAGTTTAACAAGGGTAAAATTAAATTATTAAAACTGG
Organism: Octopus bimaculoides; assembly: GCF_046866305.1. Classification (NCBI taxonomy): domain Eukaryota; kingdom Metazoa; phylum Mollusca; class Cephalopoda; order Octopoda; family Octopodidae; genus Octopus; species Octopus bimaculoides. The sequence goes on from NC_142936.1 coordinate 9,691,468, forward strand.
AATTCTATTTAGAAATATGTGGAGAAAAAAAAAAATTAATTAAGATTGCCTAATTGATTAAAAAATATTTTTAATATACTTTTAGGGTTGGTTTTAGAAAACAAAATCTGAAGAGAAGATAGAAAATATTAAAGTTTAAACAGTAGCTGATAATATTTCTGATACAAATTTGCTGAATCAAATCAATTTACATGATTTAGCAATACTTATCAAAAATATGAAGGTAAAAAAACCAAAGTTATACATGTATTTGTACTAGAATGAGATAAAATATAGCAGTTTATATTAAATTTAATGTAAAGAATATAAAATAAAGACAAAACTATTTTGAAACTTTCTCTCAAGATTTCACATACTACTGAATATTATATCTGATTTTTGGATTTACTTTGAAGACTGATTAATTTAAATTACGAAGGAATTAATCGTACAATTAATTGCGTGTGACGGTCCAGGAAAAAAGGAGTAGTGATTGTAATTATAACCAAAACTTCCTTATGAAAGGGAAATGAGATTTAACTTTGAACAGCTTCAAAAACGAAGATGTTAGGTTGTAAATTCCTTAGGAACAAGACAAGCCAAGGGGAACATTGACAAAACATAAAAGAACATTTTAAAGAAATTACAAGTATCCTTACAAGTATAAAACAGCAATTTATTGGAAGGTTCATCATCAAAGAAGGCATGACTTATATCAGAAAGCAATAGCTTAAGAAAGGGAAGAAAATAAGAATACTAACCGACAGACCAAGGAAATATAATCCAAGAGTTTGTGGGGAAATCTTACTTTGGTCATTTGAAAGATGATTAATATGAAAAATCAGTTACAGTCTTTTATATGTTAAGGACAGGAGAACTTTAGGATGTAATCTATATTCTTTATCTAAAAGAGAATAGAATATTCTTTGAATCTGATGGAATTTTTCTTTTTTTTTTTTGGAACAAAATATAAATTACAATTCCATGTTATTTTTTATTTTTTTATTTGTTGTCTGAATATTTGGAAAATAGAATAGAAAGAAAATAATTGAATTTTGAGCAGTTTTAGTCAATGGCTTCTCTGCAAAGATATGTTGAATTGAGTCAGTGCCACTTTTTGAAAAGAGGAGGGCGTGGGCCTACTTAATCACCCCCACATCCAGCCTTAAGGAGCTTGAAGGTGGGATAGCAGAGTAACTCAAAACAAGGCACACTAAAACAGGAAAGTTCCATTTTAGCTATTCCAAACACCACCTTCTTGGAATATACATATATATACGTACTCTCATATAAATGTATGCATACACATACACAGAGACACAGATATATGTACATACATACATACACATAGATATTGTGAGAATGTGTGTGTATCTTCAAAGTTATTTATATGAGTGAGCGTGTGTGTTTATATATATATATATATATATATATATATATATATATATATATATATATATATATATATATATATATGTGTGTGTATATATATATATATATATATGTGTGTGTATATATATATATATATATATATATGTGTGTGTATATATATATATATATATATATATGTGTGTGTATATATATATATATATATGTGTGTGTGTATATATATATATATATATGTGTGTGTATATATATATATATATATGTGTGTGTATATATATATATATATATATATATATATATATATATATATATATATATATATATATATATATATATATATATATATATATATATATATATATATGTGTGTGTATGCAAATACACGCATATATAAATGTGTATATATATATATGTGTGTGTATGCAAATACACGCATATATAAATGTGTATATATATATATGTGTGTGTATGCAAATACACGCATATATATATGTGTGTGTGTGCATATTTATATTTACATACATATAAATGCATGTATATACAGAAACACACATGCACACACACACACTGTATATACTTTACATATAAGATATACATAACTCATACATAATATATATATACGGACACATATGAGTATTATATAAATTCACTTATTGTGCATTACATATATTAAATATATATATTGTGTGCATGATATATATATATATATATATACTAAATCATATACATTATGTATAACATATATTGATATATGTATAATATTTTATATTTTTATGCCTACACACATATATACATATATACACACAGAAAAATATAGACAAACATGCAATGTACATAGGAAAATACACACAAACATGCATATATATATATATATAAAATCATGTGTATATATATATATATATATATATGTGTGTGTGTGTGAGTGTGTGCATGTGCATATGTGTGCGTATGCCTGCATGTGTGAGTAGGGCATGCACAAACACACGCACACACACACTGGTGCAAGCATGCTCACCTACATACATACATTCTCAGATATACTTATTTTTAAAAGTAAAAGACTGATAGTGACTTCAAAGTTTCAACTCAGTTGCTTTTCTAAGAAGCAAGAAGCCAAACTATCAGTCTCTGTGAAAGTAAATGTGATAAGCTGGTTAGATCTAGGGAGTGATCCTTCAGTTAATGCATGATTCTGTATATATATATTTATTTTATACATGTGCAAATATTTGTATAAATACGTATATGTGATATGCTATACATACAGAGAGAGAGAGAGAGATAGATATATATGGATATATATGATTATATATGAGCATATATATACACACCCACACATACACAAAGATATCTACATATATATACACATGGACAAAAACATACCAATACAAACATATTTATAATCCTTAAATACATGCTCTATACATAACACACACAAACATACACGCACACATTTACATTCACAGGTAAATATGTTTGTGTATGTATGTGTATAATTATATATAATGCATATATTTATATGTAAATATCCTAACACACATTAAAGTAAGTACACATATACACATAAATATATTTCCATGTATATATATATATACATATATATATATATATATACACACACACATTTGCACATATAAATATATATACACACACACACACACACACACATCTACATCCATATACATATATATTAATATATATTACACATTTATATATATGTATATATATATACACACACACATAATGCATATTTATTTATATATTAAACATATAGAAACATTATATGCATAAATATAAATTTACATAGATGTGTGTGCACACTCACACATATATTTATATACATGCACACACACACACACATATATATATATATATATATATATATATATATATACACACACAGATACATATATCCACACACATATACATACAGGTACATATATACATCCATTTATATACATATATATATATACACAAATATATATATACACAAATATATACATATATATATACACACATACATATACGTATATATATGCATACATACACACACACACACACACACACATATATATATGCATATGCATGCATACCATGAGAGAGACAAAGGAGGGAAAAGAGAGTGAGCTTAATAGCTTTGTCCAGAAAAGAGGGCATTCATTTCCTTCTTGCAACAGATTAAAGATATTTTGTAGCAACAGGTTCATTTTTAAGTGGCAGTCGTTAGTTGTGGAATTTGGTATGATGACCTGTACGACATGAGCGCAAGAGGAAGGGCAGTGAATTATGGGCTGTATCCGAGTCACCTCACAGGAACCATGAGGTCACCTTCAACCATGTTTAAAACAGCAAATGAGAGAGAGAGAGAGAAAGAGTACATAGGTTGAGGAAAACAATTCTTATCTGATATAAACAATAAAGCTGGCATGGAACTACTGGAACTTGCTGTGATTAGGCTGAGAATCAGTTAAATACATTGTTATGATCAAGTATATGATGAAAAGTTAATGATAAAATCGAAAGCTGTGTAGAAAGCGAGTAATATATTTAGGAATTCAGAGAAGTCATTGTGAGACTGAATAATTTAACCTTACTTATCAAGTACACTCAAATATATGTGTATATATATATTTTTTACCAATTTTTACCCAGGTACTTCGTAAAATGTTTTCATATTTTTTGTAGTTACCTCCCTTAGATAACATTTTTTTGTTAGTTTTTTTTATTTTAATTAGTTAGAAACTTGGCTTTGACAGGATGAATAAATAGTATGGAAGGACAAAAGTGCAAAAGTATTGTAACTACTAGCAGCTTGCAAAGGATTTCACTATGTCAGCATTGATGAGGAGGATTGGCTATAAATATCGAGTTACCGCTTGCTCAAAACGTCAAGTCACAGTAACCATTAATCAAATTAATCAGGGTTTTAACACTTTGAGGAGGAGTTTTTGAAGCATAAGTAGTAGACTGTTTAAATAAATGCATTATTAGCCCAGCAAAGTAGAACTTTTAAGAACTGTCTCAAGAGAAGTAAAGAAAATTCATTAATAATAATGATCTCTTACAAAAGCATGATGCTTAAAATTTTTAGGGAAGGGAAAATGGGAACTTGTAACATTCATGCTTTTTCTCAAATATTAGAGACATAGAAGTAAAGCTGTTCCAACTTCCAGCTGGAAATGGATCATGGGCTTCGTTTTACTAAGAAAGTTGGTAACTGCATAATGATTAGTTATAATAATAATAATAATAATTATTGGTAAAATATTATCTGGAACTGTCCTGACTGGATATACATTTGTTTTTTTTCTTAATAATTCCAACAAATATTTCTTTAAGAATCTCTGCCCAATATGTGCCTGGCTGCTTTGTTTCACTAATATTTAATTCAACAACAACAATAATGATAATAATAATAATCATAACAACCATCTTTCATTATAAATCACTAGATACAGCTCACATGATAACCTAGGTGTGTTACTGTCATCAACATTAACAATAAAATAAAAAAAATTAGATCATCATGTTATTTTTTTTTTTTTGATTTTGTTGTTTTTTTTAATATAATTTAAGTATTTAAATATTTTTAGAAGTTTACACAGAATTCAAACTTAAGAGGGAAGAGAAAAATATATTGCAAAAAAAAAAACAAAACAATAGCTCATATATCCTTTCTTTAAAAGATAATTTGTAAGAACTTGTATATTTTATTGTTGGTGTTAATACGACTTGTTCACGCTAAAATGTTAAATTTTCTTTTTTTCTTTCTTCGTTAAGTGGCTCTCATCACTTTCTAATACCGATGGAAGATAATTATTTCACATCATGTATTTTTTTTTTTTTTGCCAGTATTTCTTTAAATATGTCATTATTTTCCTTTCCATTTCAAATCAACTTTTAAAATAATTTCAAATTAAATATGATGATGCTTGAAAAATGAAGAACGTGTGTATATATATATATATATATATATATAAATACATACATGTATATGCATATATATGTCCACATATGTACTAGAGGGGAGTGGGAGATGGTAAAAAGGGGCTCAAGGGGGGTTAGAAACAAAGGGGTGAGAGAGGGGCCAGTTATTGTAAGAGTAGGAACAAAACAACTGGAAAACAAGGGAAAGCTAACAGCTTTGATAGCTGTTCTTTCGGAATGCCAAAATCTTTCCAGAGAAACAAAAACAACAAAAATATGGTTTAAAGGCAAAAAAAGAGTAATAGTAGTATTAGCACTAGTAGAACCAATAGTTTTTTTTTCTTTTTCTTTCTTTCACTAATACTTTTCTTCTATTGTAAAAAAAAAAAAAAATTATAAATGAAAGAAGAATCTAACACTGAGTAAATATTGATCAATTGATCATCAATACAGGGGACTATATATGTGAATCGGTTTTATGGATAATATTGATTAGTCAAGATGGTGGTGGCTGGTTGTTTTAGCTCTGGTCACAGTGACTGAACATTTAAAAATATATATTGAAAGATGAAGAGGATTCTCCTCAATTGGGATTAAATGTATACCACATTTAACTTTATAGTATGTATATACATACATATATATATATATATCACATTTAACTTCATATATACATATATATATATGTATGTGTGCATATATGTGTGCCTGTGCATATATATATATATATATATATATATGCATATATGTGTGCCTGTGCATATATATATATATATATATATATATATATATATATATATATATATATATATATATATATATATATATATATATATATATATATATATATATATATATATAATATATATATATATATGCATACACACATAGATAGGTATATCATCACCCTTTAATGTCCACCTTCCATGCTGACATGGGTTAGATCGTTTGATAGAAAGTGTCAAATCACAGGGCTGCACCGAACTCCACTATATATATACACACACGTGTATATAAATATATGCATGTATATACATACATATGTGTGTATATGTATGTATATACATACATGTGCATATATATGTGTATGTATATACATGTGTGTATACATATATGTGCGTATACATATATGTATATACATATATGTGTATATATGTATATACATATATATATACATATATGTGTATATATGTATATACATATATATATGTATATATGTGTGTACACACACATATACATAAAGATAGTGTTGTATATGTTTTGTGGAGCAAATGAAGGTTGTGTTCTAGTGAATATATTTCTCAGGAGCTGTGAGATGCTGACTTTGAAAATCCTATGCGGTGCAGAAAACCTAAACAGTTGAAATTAAGGAGAGAGTGAAAGAATTTTGGGGGGGACAGTAAGCAATCGTGAATATGAACTCCATCGACTCCAATAAATAAGTCTAAGGATTTACTTTGATGAAAGGCATGTGGAGGGGTTAGGGGATAAAAAAAAAAAATACAGGACAAATAACGAGCATGAAGGGCAAACGAAAATGAAATGAAAATTAAAACACATAAAATGCAGACAAATCTTAATATATTTCCTTTTTTTCATTATTTAAAAGAAAAGAAAAAAACAAGAAAAACTGGGTCAGGAAAAACATTTATTTTGTAAAACATTAAAATTTAGCGCAATAAGGGTTAGTAAATATTTTAGCGTGGTTGTTGTAGGAGTAAGGAGCATTTGTAGGTTTTTTTTTTCGCAGGTTTTTGGTTTTATTTTTTTTTTATGCACATGATTTGTTTTTTTTTTTGTCACTTGTATTTTATCTTGTGTCAGAGGCAGAGGTGGGGGGGAAGGGTTGGTGGGTGGGGTACGGGAGGGGGTTTACTTAGAGTAATAAGATTAGTTAAATGTTCTTTTTTTTTTTAAAGATAACAAAAGAAATAAAGCAGGGAAAGGCAGTCAATTATTGAACAACCAAAATGCCTTACTTCAAATTCCAAGACAACTTAAAGATTACAAAAAAAAAAAAAAAAAAAAAAGTGTCTGTCTGTCTTGTCTTCTATAATATTTGAAGATAAATAGATGCTGGAAGTGTTCGGTGGACATTTGTAATATATAATATTATCATCACTGGTAGCCTTTTCATAGCACACAGTTTTCAAATAATTCACTAATAGCAAAGATATTCTTAAAAAGAACGATAAGAGGGAAGTGATAAGCTATGCCAGACTGGCAACAGAGTGGTGGTGGTGTTGGTGTTGGAGGAGGAGGTGGTGGTGGTGGCGGTGGTGAAGAGAAATATGGGTAACCGGACAAGAAAGTAAAAATATATATATATATATTATATATATGTATTAAATTAAAAAAATAAAAACAAATGAACAACAACAAAAAAAAAAAAAAAGACAGGTGGGAAAAGGGAAGATGGCAGTTTAAATTGTCCTCAGGAAAATAAGATGACTATATTATGAAATTATAGATCATTGACTTGTCTAATGAAAAGTTATTGGTTTTTGGATTTCAGACACAGGTTATCAGCAACTGGAGTTTGGGTTAGAATAGGTATGGGCCTAGAAGACTTTAAAAAGGCAGATTCTTGCCGTTGTGATAAAGTAGGCATACCATATTTGTGTGTGTGTGTGTGTATGTTTGAGTTTGACACACACACACACACTTATACATAGCTACATACATATATATATCCATACACCAGTATATATGTGGCTATATGTGTATATACATAAAAATGTATACATACATGTAAAATACATAAATATACATATTAAAACACATGCACACAAATAGACATTTTCATGTATGCATATATATATATATACATACATACATATATATATTCGTGTGCATGTATGGATGTGTCCATGTTGTGTAAGTGTGAGTATGTGTGTGTGTGTGTGCATGTGTGAGTGTTTATGTATTAAAGTTGCTGTCTCAGTTGTGTCCAGTTCACCAGTTGGTCAAACCAGGTCTGTTTAAAGTCATGAAGTATATTTGGCAAGATGAGCCAGACCGCACGGATGAGAAGAAAACCTGAAAGTAAACGAATAAAACAAAAACAACTTTAGTGTTAGCTCAGCAGAAAATATACATTTACTACTATTTCGATCCTATCTCTACTATTAGCATGCTGGGAGAAATGCTTAGTGGTCTTTTGTCTGTCGCTACATTCTGAGTTCAATTTCCGCCGAGGCTGACTTTGCTTTTCACCCTTTCGGGGTCGATAAATTGAGTACCAGTGAAACACTGGGGTCAATGTAATCGACTCGTTTCCTCCCCCAAAATTTCAGGCCTTGTGTCTATAGTAGAAAGGATAATAATAATAATAATTATTATTATTAATCGTTAGCATGCTGGGAGAAATGCTTAGTGGTATTTTGTCTGTCACTACGTTCTGAGTTCAAATTCCGCTGAGGTCGACTTTGCCATTCATCTTTTCGGGGTCGATTGTAATCGACTAGTTCCCTCCCCCAAAATTTCAGGCCTTGTGTCTATAGTAGAAAGGATTATTGTATGGTGACAAGCTGGAAGAGTCATTAACATAATTGCTTTGCAGCATTCCCCTGTCTCTACGCTCTGTGTTCAAATATCACTGAGGTTGACTTTGCTTTCCACCCATTCGGGGGCTCGAGAATATAAGTACCCGTTGCACACTGGGACCGATGTAATTCACCGAACCCCTTCCACCAATTTTCAGGTCTTGTGCCCGTAATCAAAAGGATCATTATTAACACTGGGTTCAACTTTGCCTTTCATCCTTTTTGGGGTCAATAATAAAATAAGTACCAGTTGAACACTGGGGCCAATACAAGGGAGACAACCCCATTTGTTCTGTCGTGGAAAAGTAGTCAACTTCAGTATAAATCTTGACAGGGCATAAACTTGTAATATAAAGTTTTAAATTTAAATAATATTCAAATGTCAATATTATTGGGTTCTAAGATCATGTAACACAAACTTTCTTTAAGAAGATTCTATTTAACCTTTTTGATACTCTTTTACTTGTTTCAGTCATTTGACTGCAGCCATGCTGGAGCACTGCCTTTAGTCGAGCAAATCGACCCCAGGACTTCTTTGTAAGCCTAGTACTTATTCTATCGGTCTCTTTTTGCCAAACCTCTAAGTTACGGGGACGTAAACACATCAGCATCTGTTGTTAAGCAATGTTGGGGGGACAAACACAGACACACAAACATGCATATATATATACGACGGGCTTCTTTCAGTTTCCATCTATCAAATCCACTCACAAGGCTTTGGTCGGCCCGAGGCTATAGTAGAAGACACTTGCCCAAGGTGCTACACAGTGGGACTGAACCCAGAACCATGTGGTTGGTAAGCAAGCTACTTACCACACAGCCACTCCTGCGCCTATACTAAAAAGTATCTAAGACCGCTCTAGGTTTTATGGCACAAACTTCCTGTTTTAACCCTTTTGATACCAATCCGGCTGTAACCGGCTCTGGCTCTGTCATACAAATGTCTTGTTTTCAAATGTTCTGAATTAAAGTCTTCCATCAAACCTTAGTCACAATTTATGTTCCTAACACTAGCTGAATAATAACTAAGTTATTTTACTAAATTCTTTGCTATATTTAAAATCAATTGAAAGAAAAATGGAGCATTTCAACAGAAATATGGTAACAAAACGGTTAAAATGTATAATAAAGAAACAATTCTTAACTCTTTTGATACCAACCCAGCTGAAACCGCCTCTGGCTCTGTAGCACAAATGTCTTGTTTTCATAAATTTTGAATTAAAATCTTCCACCAAATCTTAGTTATCATGAAGCTAGCATTAGGAACATAAATTGCGACTAAGTTATTTTACTAAATTCTTTGTTATATTTAAAATTAATTGAAAGAAACACAGAACATCTCAACAAAGGTTAGAGTGATATAAAAATTAAAACTTGCTATCAAAATTTCTTGTTAATTCATGTTCCACACTTAAGATTAACAATAACAAAGTTATTTCATTAAATTATTCATTGTTTTCTAAATTAATTGAAAGGAAAGCTGTGTGGTTCAAGAGAAAAATGGTAACAAAAGGGTTAAAAGAATTAACACTGGATTCTTAAAAAATAGCAACAAAATATTTACCTTATCATTGCGTTCACACAAAAATTTGAGTTTTTGGGCTTTTTTGTGCATAAAAACTCCATTCAAGTGACCCGTGTCTGCTGCTCTGATCTCAATAGCTTTATTTCCCCAACCCATGATCTGACCAGTACTGATGTAGGCTGAAATAGTTAAAAAAAAAAAAGAATAGAATTATATGGGGAGTCGTTGCAACCACTGTCAGTACAGGCACACATCTATATTCTGGAATAGATACATTATTTACATTTGACGGATATTTCTCCTCATCTTGTTTGTTGTTAACACAACGTTTCGGCTGATATACCCTCCAGCCTTCGTCAGGAGAAATATCCGTCAAATGTAAATAATTCCTCATCTCTTAAATATAGAACTGTATTATCTGGAATAGATGTCAGTGAAATGGTCACCTTATCAGGCAAACCTTTCAAAGGAACATCAGTTATTTCATCAGATGTTGTGACTGCTCACAGTTTTACTCGTGTTAAATATGAAAAGAAACACTGGACTTTAAAAAACAATCAAAGGGAGAAAAATTAAAAAAAGAAATATGAAAAAAATAAAATAAAACAAACAGAAGCTGCAGTGGGTATTTGTTGTATTGCAGTAGAAACAGAGAGAGAGAGAGAGAGAGTGTGTGTGTGTGTGTGTCAGAGGCATAGTCAGGTTCTAAAGTTAGGGGGAATGACCACGCAAGAAAAAAATGCTGTGACACATACTAAACAGTTTTTAATTCAGTTCTCTTATATTATGCAAAATATTTCATTAGTTAATAATATATGTAATTGTATTCTACATTCATTAATTTCATGTTTTAGTAACAATGCCATTATGTATGAAACTTATAACTCTTTACTCTTTTACTTGTTTCAGTCATTTGACTGTGGTCATGCTGGAGCACCGCCTTTAGTTGAGCGCAAATCGACCCCAGGACTTCTTCTTTGTAAGCTTAGTACTTATTCTATCGATCTCTTTTGCCGAACCGCTAAATTATGGGGACGTAAACACACCAGCATTGGTTGTCAAGTGATGCTGGGGGGACAAACACACACATACAACCCATGCTAGCATGGAAAGTGGACGTTAAACGATGATGATGATATATATATATATATATATATATACGACGGGCTTCTTTCAGTTTCCGTCTATCAAATCTACTCACAAGGCTTTGGTCGGCCCGAGGCTATAGTAGAAGACACTTACCCAAGGTGCCACGCAGTGGGACTGAACCCGGAACCATGTGGTTGGTAAGCAAGCTACTTACCACACAGCCACTCCTGTGCGTAATAAATTATTTCAAAATATCACTGTTTGATTTGACTTCATTATTACAACAACCAATGAATGGAGAGAATGTTAGAAAACTGTGAGATGGCTTTTTCTGAATGAACCAAGCCCTTAAAATAATTATCAACAATTCCCTATTAGAAAAAGAACTTCATGTTTTACATACAACTTACTAAACAACCTGGTAAACATACATATATATACACACACATGCATGCACAGACACACGTTCATGTACATACTTAATTTTATATAAATATCACAACCTTCTCTTATTCCCTGTTTCCTTGTCCCCACACATTTGGTTGCTCACACATCCATGTAAACAACATTTGAATTATTACAATCCTCAACAACTACTACTACAACCTCTGCTGCTGCTACTACTATTACTACCATTACTGCTACTAACACCTATCTAAATCAGTCAGTGATGCATAAATATATATGATTGTGTTGTTGGAAGAAATAACAGGATTTTTATTTTTAATATTAGTGAACTGGAAAAACCAAAATACCAAGATGAACAACCACAACACATGAACAAAAAAAAAGCAACTTCTCATAAAAAGACATATACACACCTTCCTACAACTACAGCCATCACCACCACCAACTACAACAACATCACCACTACATTCCTATGAGAATGAGTAAATTATTGATATGTCACTGTGAATGAGTTCATTATCTCAGACGAAGAAAAAAGAGAAAAAGTTGCCAGTTTCCGTCCCAAAACTATGTCAGCATCATTTCTGCTTTTGCAACTGTTGTTAAGATCAATAGGGTTCGTTTGGAATGCCATCACAGAACTTTCACTTTCTTTATATTTTCTTACAACACACACACATTCTCTCTCTCTTTCTCTCCCTCTCCTCCCACATCTCTCACCTTCAAATTTTAATAATTTACTTTTTGTTTATTACTTTATTTCCCTTTTTAAAATTTTTTGCACATAATTATAGAAAACTTGGTTCTTTTAGAGAAAAACAAATCAAATTTTAAGGCTGCCTTAACTCTGATATCATTTTTATGTTATCCGAGAAAATGAAGATGTTGCTACTACTATCACTACTACTGATGATGAAGTTGATAATAATAATAATAATAATAATAATAATAGATGAAGATGTACTGGGTTGAGGTGACAATAGGCTCTAATTGAAATGAAGCCAGTCAAAAAACATGTTGAATCCTGATAGGAAGAGTTGATGAGAGGCTGGATAAGGTAGCATAAAAATTACATGGCCATATATATATATACACACACACACACACACACACACATATGTATAATATATATATATGTAGATAGATGGAGAGATGTAACTATGGTTCTGGTGGGCGAGATGATAAAGTCTATGACGGCGACAAGGACAGAGAAGGGAAATAAAGGAATAATGAATACAATGGAAGAGAAAAAATAAAGAAGGAAAAATAATGATGAAAGTTCAAAGAGGAAAAGATGGGAGTTGTGTGTAGAGGCAGAAAAGGGAAGAAACCCAACAAGGTGGGGAAAAGCTTGCAATACAAACTTGTAAGTAATGAGGATGACATAACAAGAACTTAATATGTGTTCCATCAAAGTGGTCTCGAATGCCTCAAGACTTACAGCAAATTGAAGTGAATGGTGTAAACCCCCCCCCCTTTTTTTATTCTTCTTGGTTTGATTTCCATTCCCAGTGGAAACCACATAGTTTATAATACTTATTCGATCCCCCGCTCAAAAAGGGTATTAAAAATCACAGTATTTGCCCTGCTATATATATTTATATATATAAACGAAAAAAAATAAAAAGACTCTCACCTCCTTCTCTCATCCTGGCCAGGATTGAACCCAGGACAGGACAGTTCAGAATGTCCCCCTCAGCCAGTTCATCTACACTCACCTTTACCTACTAGTCTACCGGTATGTAAAAAGCACCTACTACACTCTTGGAGTGGTTGGCATTAAGAAGGGCATCCAGCTGCAGGAACCTTGCCAGATCAAATTGAAGCCTGGTGCAGCCAACTGGCTTGCCAGTCCTCAGTCCGTCCAACCCATGCCAGCATGGAAAGCGGATGCTAAACGATGATGATGATATATATATGTAAATGTTTTCCAAAATAAAAATGCACTTTATGTTTGCTGCTCTGATGAAGCTATATGGTGATACTCAAGCACTTGACTATGAGTGCATTGCATCTTATAGCAGAAACACCTGTAAGCTAAAGAAGTTAATAACCTAATTATTTACTCCTTTGTCATCCAAATTTCTTTATATATATATATATATATATATACATATATATATATATATAGAGAGAGAGAGAGAGGCAGAAAAAGAAGTGGGGAGAGAGAAATTATATATACATGTATGTGTGAGTGTAGAAGGTATCCATCAGTCACCATAGATCTGGCCCAGGAAAGTCTTGCCTTGGTCGTGTTGGTACAACAGTATGTCCTGTGACCAGCATGTGTGTGTCTGTCTGTGTGTATACACATACACACACACATACATACATATATTCAGCCTTTCATATTATCTACACACATACACACAAGGGATAGAAATACAAATTCTTCTGACTGGGTAACAGAGATGGAGTAGGTCGGGCTGGCAATATTGCTTGCAGAGAAATGGATAGATAAGATAATTGAGGGAACCAGCATGTGATAGGATAATTAAGATCAGGTGAGTCTTGGATAGCATGACAGTGACATTTATCTCTTATGCATCAAAGTCAGGTCAGTAGATGAAGAGAAGACCATTTTTATGAGATTCTTCTGGAGACTACTTCCAAAATGAATGACAGCAAACCCATTTTCATAACTAACAATTTTAACGAACATGCTGGACATTAACGAGCACTCTGCTTGCAAAATGGTCCTTACGTTGATGGTACAGAAAATAAGGAAAGATCAGTATTCCTGAATTTCTGTGATGCAAACGATCCTACCATCTGCCACATCAGTTTCAAGAAACTGGCTAGTCAGCTGGGTGATTACCGAAGCCATACAGGCTTTGCACCAAACAGGATCAGGAAAAGGGATTAGTAGTTGCTTGTAAATACTAAGATTATCTTAGGTAGAGAATGTAGCAACCGATACAGACCAGTGGTTAGTGGCTTCAGAATAACAGCTAGATGGGTCAAAAGGCAGAAGAAAGCAAGCCTTTCTTGTTATTTTCCTGTCTTGCAATTTAATCAGCAACCTCAGTAGTGCCCATGGCATGAGGAAAGTAGCCAGTATACACCGTAAAAGTAGTTGGGGCATTAAGAAGGGCATCCAGTTGTAGTGACCATGTCAAAATTAACATTGGAGCATGACACAGCCCTTTGGCTGTGGGATCTTGTCAAACCATCCAACCCATGGTGATGATGATGATGATGATGATGACCAAAGCTGACAAGAAGGTTGAAAGTGGTAGGACAAATATAAAGTCAGATGTATTAACTGACACACATGACAAAACAGGAGATAATTGGGTGGTTCCGTAGGACAACCTACCGAGGGTAACAGGCCAAATCTGTAAACGGAGCAAGGTGCCAACCAAAAAGAGAGGTAACATAGCTGTGGAACAATTCCATAGATAAAGCCAGAGGATGTGCAGATTAATTACCATTCGGTTCAGTCTATTATCACTGAAGATTAGGGTATGAGACACATGTCTGCCAAGTTTGTGCCAAAACTGATTTCAGTTGACCAAAAGGACACTCGGGGTTTCAGTTGCACAAGATCTCCTTGATCGTATCAAGAACAATGAAAACTTTGTGCATGCCTCTGAGCAAGAATCACCAAGCTTTTGGCAAAATCTGATGCAGATTCTGTGCTCAACTTCCTCTGTCGTTGTCAATGCAATGATCACACGCTACACACCTTCCTTCCAAGCACTGCTGTAAACAGCGGAAGTGAGCTACAATGTTAAAACTTACTGCGCATGCACAGCAGAGGTCAAGGTCAATCCATGCCAAGCGACTTCCCCTCTGCATATTTTAGCTTTGTTACTATGGCAACAGTTCGGATATTTATTGATCAGATCATGTATTCCGATATTCTATCATCAATGCAGAGAACTAGGTTGAGATCCCAAAGATACAAGTATACACATATGTACGTAAATATACAGTTGAAAATAGATGCTAGCCTGTAGCAGTAGTAGTAGTAAACATGAAGAGCATTGAAAATACAATAAAAGAGTAATTGCAGTAGTGATAGCAACGACGACAAGGATTGAAAACAAGAAAAGGGAAATAAAAAATTTAAAAATTAAAAAAAAAACAGAGAAAGTGTGAGTAGTAGAATAGAGGTCAGGAGAAAAGATGAGAAGAATTACAGCAAAAAAGAACAATGTATAAAGTTTGTCATAATAATAATGATGATAACGATAATAATGATAAAATGAAAAGAAAGATAAGAGAAAATTTATGTAAAACAAATGGATGTAAGATAACTTGATTGCAAAAAAAACAAACAAAAATATTCTGAAAAATAAGAAAGTGTGCATATGTATGCATGTATGTGTGTGTGTGTGAGTATACATGTGAAATTGTGTGTGATGTGTATATGTATGTATGTATATATGCATACATGTATACAAACGCGCATGCATATGTACATACGCATTACACAGTTGTATGAATTTATGAGTATTATTTGTGTGTGTGTGTGTATAATTTATGCATAACATGTATACATTTATACGTTTATGCATCTGTATGTTTAAGAGAAAACGAAAGAGAGAATGCTATATTTTTAGTTTGAGAATAAATAATTAGAGTTAAATGAAGGGTGGAGTGGGGGGAGAAATGAGAGAGAAAGAGAGAATGTGTGTGTGTGTGTGTGTGTGCTGGTTGGATGTAGCAGCTGTGTTCACTGGAGAGCAATCAATATCCTATAATTGTCAATCAATTTAAATCATAATAGTCTTAATTATTGTTAGTAATTGATGGAGTGTGGGGGGGGGAGGGGGAGGAAATTCTGTTATTTCCTGTCTTTGGTGAGGCATAAACGAGAGAGTAAGCTGGGGCGAGAGAGAGAGAGAGAGTAGAAAATAGTGAGGTAGAAAGGGAGAAGAGAGCAAAAACATTAATGTGTGTGTGTTGTGTTTGGACATAGAAACAAATGAAACGGTACTCAACGCATGTGGTTTGTTTATTGATTTGAAACCAATCATTCATTCAACTGTTACTCTGAGTTTCTCATTTTGTGTGTATCGGTTCATGCAACAAGAATATGAATGTATAAACATATATATAAATCTAGAATTCAAAATCATGATACAGGTATGAAGAGGTTCCCTTCCCGGGGTAAAAAGTCTGGGCAGAAAAATCGCCTCACCAGCGAATGCACAACCTAGGGTTGTTTTCATGGAAGACCAGCAGTCACCCTTGCATACCAGCCTCCCCTCTTCATGCCACCGATGTTATCCAAGAGAAGGTCAAAGGCTGATACAGCTTGGCACCAGTGACATCGCAACTCATTTCTACAGCTGAGTGAAACTGGAGGAATGTGAAATAAAGTGTCTTGCCCAAGAACACAACACGCAGCCCGGTCCAAGGTACAATAATCCCTTGTCTATTGTGGGTGTTATGTTCCAAAATACCCCCACAATCAGTGAAAATCCACAATGTAGAAACAATACTGCCCTGTATATTTTTACAAATTATTTTTATAATTTGTATCATCATCATCGTTTAATGTCTGCTTTTCAGGCTTTTTTCAGTTTCCGTCAACCAAATCCACTCGCAAGGCTTTGGTCAGTTTTTGGCTTTATATATATAAAGAGAGAGAGAGAGGGTGTGGCGAGCTGGCAGAATTTTTAGCACACTGGACAAAATGCTTTGTGATATTTCATCTGTCTTCACATTCTGAGTTCAAATGCCACCAAAGTCGACTTTACTTCTCATCCTTTCAAGGTCAATAAAATAAGTACCAGTTGAACACTGGGGTTGAAGTAATCTACTTATTCTCACCCCCAAAATTGCTGGCTCAGTGCCAAAATTTTAAACCAATATGAGAGAGAGAAAGAGAGAGATGTAATTCAAGGTTTTAGGAATGAAATGACATTAATTTGAGTAAAATAGAAGAAAGATGGGTAAGTCAGGAGGTGATGTAAACTGTCTGTATGTGTGTAAGATAATGAGCAAACAAAGGTTGTTGTCAGGTGGAAGAGGTTATATGAGGGGTCGTCAGTTTTGGATTGTAATAGATGTAAACATACTTACCAACAGATGTAGGGAGTTCACCCCATTGTAGAACAACATTTTTTGTAATCTTGCCACTAGTGTTCACATAAACTCCTTCATCTGGAGAGAGACAGAAAGAAAGAGATGAATTTAGATATATGCTGACCTTACAAAGAAATGTTCAGACATTTACCCACAAGGCTCCAGCATGGCAATAACCATAATGCTTTAAACCAAATAAAGAAAACATATACACACAAATCAGATTGGGTCAAGTTGTAAATACAATCTGAGTTCAAATTTGCTGAAGATATTGTGTTTAAGACTTATTAAACTGTAGATGCCCTGGTTCTTGTAGTTGTGATGCAAAAGTTACCTGATATTTGAGAGGGCTTTTGAGGTTTCAAGCTTATCAAATATAAAGGGAAACTAATGCAATGTTGTATTCGTCCTCAAAAACTTCTATAGGGGATTTATATTTACAGTGCTGCATACAGGTGTGTGCGTTTTATCACCCTCTGCAGAGTATATCCGAGTAGCATAACAAATTCTTTAGTATCCTTGCTGATGCACTAAAACTATAATCAACGGTGCCAATGCAATAGAAATCAACACCAAGTTGCATATTGTCCTCTCTATAAGGAAGAGGAGAAAGAATTCAGGAACATGAACAAAGGGAAGCTGAGATGCCAACTTCTGAACAATAGGAAGATGGATTTAAGACAATCAATTGGGTTCCCAAACCATATGGCAATAATGCAGCTTTGCTATCATCTGGCAATGGTCTCACTTGACAAAGAAATTACGGTCGTTGAACTGACAAAGCCTTGACAAATGAAAGAAAGAGCTTAAAACATGAAGGTCTTCAAGAATTGTGTGAGGCACGAGGATGGTAGTGTAAGGTGCTTCCAATAGTGGAGGAATGCCATAAGTTTGTAGTGAGAGCAGGGATTCACTGACTGATGAGGGAAGCAGGAAGAATGCTTGGACATGTGAGAAAAAGACCAAACTTAACAGCAACAAATAAATCATGTACAGGTAGTAAATTAAAATAGATGCTACATGGTTAGAGCGATTACAACAGCATCTGGTATGGTTTGGTGTGCTAGAGTTGGCCAAAAGATTTCCTTGGTAGCATCAATGTGCCTTGGCACAGATGGAGTGATACTTTTGGAAGGTGCCAAAATTATAGTGATCTCTAATCAACAGCTGTTGATGGGGGGGGGGGATACACACTTACCTTACACTAAAACAAAGTTCAGGTTATAACCTGACAAGAGAACATGCACATGATTAATTCCAAATATATCTTCAGATATACCAACAGATATACTAAGTAACCATGCATGGTTCTAAGTACTTCAAAAGTAAACTAGTTCTAACCAGGCCAAAACTGTGTTCCTTCATTTATCTGGCCACTTCTTTTATTTATATGAGTTATCACTCCACAAACTTTTATTTCAATGCAAAACTGAATACATCTTATAGAAACTACACAAGTATATATACATGTAGATGTGTGTATGCACACACAAAAACGAGAAAAACATTCACCGTCAACCACGAGCAGTAGCGTAACGGGGGAGGGGGCACATCAAAAGCAAGAAAGATGAGACTTTAAACAATTGTATATTTGTTTTTTGTTTTTTTTACATCTCATTTCACACTTTAGGTTTTTTAATGTTTTAATCAGAGAAGGCTTAAAATAAGGAGATTTCGTAAAAGGAAACATTCAAAGAATATACTTTGAATTACAGGCTGTACCGAACCAGCAGGTAAATGAACCCTGGTAAAGTAATTATTCCTAAATTATTGCTTTAAAGCATTAATTACTTGTAACAAATAAGTACTGTATAATATTGTGAATTTTGCAATGGGGTGCGTTTTTGCAGCTTGCCCTGGGCGTGGTTTACCCTAGCTACGCCGCTGCATATGGGTTTCAAAATTACCATGATAATTAGCGAAGAGCATTTGAAATATGCATATTTTGAGTGACTGTTGTATTATTTTTGTATATACCTGTATATGGTGTATGCTGAGAAATATAATAACTTCATTCGACAGGAGGTAAAAATCTAGATATTTTACCTCTCTCTCTCTCTCTCTCTCTCACATATATGCATACAAACAGACATGATGTATTCTCTATTCTCATTCGACAATCCTGGCAGGCAGATAGTCAGAAAGCCAGCAGAATATAGATAAAAACAACAACTACAATAATAATAATAACAACAACAATAGCAATCACTACACAGTACTGGTGGTGTGGAGGAGAATTACTTAATGTATGCAATATCAATTTAAGAACAGCTGTATTGTTTAGTGACATAGCAGAAGAGGTTAAACATTGCAAAATCTGAAAAACACCAAAGCTATAATAGAATACATGTGAAAGAAAGAAAGAAAGAATATGAATCGCCCTCATTGCTATTGTTTCTTGCAGCAATATCAGAAATGAAATGGAAATGAAAATGTATTAAACTCAAGTTATCTATACGCAACAGTTGATGTTTCTTTATTAAGCAACATGCAGAAATTATTTCAATTTAGACAAAGTTTGCTGAAAAATATTAAAATATGACTTTGTTTCAATTCTTTTTCTTTTCTGTTCTTCATTTTATTTTTCCTTTTGTATTATTTGCCATAATTTCCTCTTTGTTCATATGTATTAGAGCAACTGACATGTAGCTTATAAATATGTCAGATGCGCTAATATATACGAACAAAGATAACCTAATTAGTTTCATAGAAATTAATTAATGTTGAAGTTTACAGATGTTTTCACAACTTTGCACATGTCAGAAAATTTTTGTTCTTATTAAGAGTCATCATTGAATAGCAACAACAATGACAGTATATGCCACAATATATCACAATTATTATTATTATTATTATTATTATTATTATTATTATGATTAGTATTATTATTATTCTCTTAACACCTACAGATAAATTCTAACACAAGGGTGGCTTCAAAAATGGGCTAAATCAAGACCAACTTCCAATAAATAAACTGTACTAAAGAATTATAGGAACAGTCAGAACCTTAAAAACTGCCAGGAGTAATAAATGATCCACATCCAAAATTGATTACTTCACTGGAGTTTGCTCTCACAATTTGGGTTCCATTACTTACAAACAAGGCTGACTGAAGTTACCAGCAACTTGAAATATAACAGTGAAACAAAATTCCAAACCTGCCTAGATGGTTAATTAACAATGTCTCGTTCCTACATTTCAAGTTTGGCATAGGTTTTATGGCTGGATACCTTTCCTGTTGCCAACCTGTTTACAAGATGTTCTGGATATATTTCATCATGCCATCAGCACTGAAAAGGTTGTCATAGCCTCTACAAGACTAAATATCTTGTTTATTCTGTATAGTCTCCAACATGTTGTGCTTCATTGTGGAACCAGCATTAAAGGGGTTGCTATGTCTCTAGCAAGACTAAATAATTATCTCCACTCTACAGTAGCTTCAGTTACCTGCAAACCACCTTACAATATACTGGGTGTATTTTATTTTGGCATTGGTACTTGAGAGTTTATTTCATATGGGTTAGTCTAAAGAATCATTGTTTCTCCATATTATCTCCATTCATCCACCAGAATCTGAGGGCTCACTTGTCCCTAAACCAGATAATTATTTAGTCTTGCTAGGGACATAGCAACCCCTTTAATGCTGGTTCCACAATGAAGCACAACATGTTGGAGACAATATAAAGTAACAAGATATTTAGTCTTGTAGAGGCTATGACAACCTTTTCAGTGCTGATGGCATGATGAAATATATCCGGTACATTTTGTAAACAGGTTGGCAATAGGAAAGGTATCCAGCCATAAAATCTATGCCAAACTTGAAATGTAGGAACGAGACATTGTTAATTAACCATCTAGGCAGGTTTGGAATTTTGTCTCACTGTTATATTTCAAGTTGCTGGTAACTTCAGTCAGCCTTGTTTGTAAGTAATGGAACCCAAATTGTGAGAGCAAACTCCAGTGAAGTAATCAATTTTGGATGTGGATCATTATTACTCCTGGCAGTTTTTAAGGTTCCGACTGTCCCTAAACCAGATTGAGAGAAGCAAGAGAGGAAGAAAGGGAAGAATGTAAAGCAAGAGAAAAAGAGTGATAGATAGCTACCATTGTTAGTGAAGATGTTCAATAGAAACACCATGGGTTGTAAAATGGGGGTTAGAGTGATGTTTTAGAAGACAGAGTACTAGAAAGGTGAGAGTGGGAGGAGAGAGTAGTGTGAAAGAGAGAGTGATGGATGTTGACAATAGGTAACAGATGAGAGAGAATAATGGGAGATCCCCCCACCCACCAACACACAAAAATGCACATTATACATTTGTGTGTGTGTGTGTCAGTATACAACACACACACATTCACACCCTTTTAATGAACTGTACTGGTTAGATATTAAGCAAGTGAAGATACAGTGACAAAATGTACAGCGGTTGTAATCTTTGTATTGACAACATCAGGTAGAACAACAGTGAACTAGGATTGGACACATTTACACTATCTTAGCTTCTTAGATAATCTAATTCACTTCTAATATCTCCATTATTCAACAGTAGATAGAACTGAGCCATTAGCTCTATGCTGCACCAACAATTTATAGCAGCTAGGTATTAACTCAAAGCTATACTCACACCAGATGGTACTACTAAAGAATTTATCTCCATTCAAAACACTAGTAATCTAGCGGTACACCACTCTAACCAGTCTGCAAATTCAAGTTCAGTTTATGACACCAAACTAGCAGATTCTGTATGAAAGAAAGGACCGAAATATAATGTTTCTAATATTCACATATTCTTTACTGTAAGTCTCCATGCAATATCAATAAATACAGTTTCCTTGAGAGCAAAGCCAGATGTTGCTACTTAATAAGCTCTGGATAATGAATCAATGAAAATACACATGTATCTGTTTGTATTACATCAGTTTAGGTTTGTTTGACACCCTCATTCTATGTTACTATTCTCTGAAACTAATGGAAATATTCCTGTATTTTCCAGAGCACAGTTTTTAACTTGGCCAGCTGGTTAATCACACTATATGGAATCCACTTAGCAAAGGCAGCTCTGGTGGTGAGTTTTGTGCTCAAACAGCATTAGCTTGGAGATATATCTATAGGAATTTTTCTGGTGCTGCTTGCAAGCTCATTGATTAATAAACATGCCAAAACAATGAGCTCATAGCTACGTCATAGAGGTGCAACGAAGGGCAACAAAAGTCTGTGTGTGTTTGCATGTGAGTGTATGTGTGGAGAGGTAGGGAGGGAGATAGGGAGGGGGGTGGGGGTGGAATCCAATTACAACATGCTGAAAAGAAAACTCAGCACCCCTCACCTATACAAAAGAAAAAGTCCTACCCCACTCCAGTAGCACCAGTCAAAGAGACATTTCTGTCACAGAAGTATGGTTATGGCATAACACAAACTGTCTTATCAAATAAGGCTTGGTGTGAGTGGGGGTGGGGTGGAATAGAGGGTGCTGGATGGAGGTATTGAAAACGGAGCTTGATCTTTATAGAGGCTGTCATCTAAAATATATGTGGAATTGCTGAAATGAATCCACTGATTTGAGAACTGGGGAAGAATGAAAGCCTGACTTGAATTTGTCGCAGTCTAATGCAATTATTTTTCGCAAGAAAATACCACAAGATTTACCAAGTGTGACATTCATGAGCATCTATGGACTGTATTCTGCATCTGTGCAGTTGCATGGTTGCATGTGCAACACTAAAACATGACACACTACTGACATGTAATCTATGGATCTCTCTTCTTAATCTAACAACAACACAGCAACAGGGAATTAGCTAGCGGAGAAAATTAGGCAATATAGAAATCTAATTAGAGTTATTGTCTTGCTTGGTTCTAATCTTCTAGTTAGGACATTCTGGAGAGCTTGTTTTCCAGCATCTCTTGCATTCCCTTCTCTGCATGTCCGATATTGACTTTTTCAGCTTCATTATTACAGCTAATGAAGAATGAAGGTTACTGCGATTAAGTAAAAGATGTCTTTCTGCACAACTGGAAGCAGTACTAATGTGGTGTGAAAGAAAATAATATTACATTGGTGGTGGTGGTGGAGGAGGTTTTGCAGAGGTGGTGGGGTTGCAGTAAAGAGACAGTGCATGATGAATCAGAAGTCAGAGTGTGGCCAGAAAATTATATGATAAATTAATGATTAGATTGAGAAGAAAAGTCTAAAAGACCAATTAAAAAGTATATTGGAAGGCAACGAATATGAACTGAGTGAACAAGATAACATGTTCGTTCCTGTGGTGCTACCTCAATTTACAAAGTGATGAATATTTTCAGCTTGGCGTTTCTATGTAATAATGTACCACCTCTGCAGGGTTCCCATGACAACCGTTTGCATTTTATTACACAGTTCCAATCCAAGAGAAACTTTTTTTTTTAAGGAAATAATTGAACTTTTTACTTTCTTTTCTCTCTTTTTTTTTTTTTTCACAATAATAATCAGAAAAATCTATTAAATATACAGGATTTTTGCTTAGCGTGCTCATCACCAATTATAGCTATTAGAGAGAGAGAGAGAGAGAGAGAGAAGGAGTGAGAGACATGAATTCTGAAGCAATTTAGGTCATATTAGATTCTTTAGAAAACAATGTGGAAATTGAATGAAGCAGTGTAGGTGAGTGTATATAATGTGAAGAAGATTGCAATTAATTTATAACGAATCTAACAGCAATGTATGTAGTACAGTATATACACCAATGCACAACCTTGTATACACACACACACACAGAATACACCAGATATAGTGAACAGACAATTAATGGCTAACATGACAAAAAGCCACCCAAACTTCATACATCATAACTTTATATCAGCTTCAATAGAAAAGATAAGACATAGATTTAGAGATGAACTGGTATATATATATATATATATATATATATATGTGTGTGTGTGTGTGTGTATCAGTAAGTATTGGCAGGGTGTTAAATAAAATGTGGTCTTCTCAAGAAATTTTCTTAGATTTACACTTCTGATTTATCGGTACCAGAGGTGAAAGAAAACCAAAGATTCTGAATATTAAAAAGGAAAATTAGTATTTTGTGTGAAAAGAAATATTATTATCAAGGAAGCTAATTATACTTACTGTCGTAGCAGAGGAGCAGCTGTAAGCCATCTGTGTTAGGAAGAATTACCATAGTATGTGGAGTTATTGGGCCCTGGGTCTGGAGACAGAGATGGAAGTGAAAAAAAAAGAGAAATGTATAAGAAGAGACAAGAAATCAATTAAGATGAAATATCTAAGCGAAATAGAAACATTTATAGAAACAGGATGGGAACAATTTGTGACTATACTGAAAGAAATTAAAACTTAACAACAACGATATCAAATTAAAATAAACAAACAATGTCGTAAATTAAAACAAAAACAACAAAAATGAACAAACAATAGCATGAATTAAAATTTCAATATCATATATAAAAAAAAAAAAATAATAATAATTAAACAAACATATAAACACAAACGTACAGACAACGAAATGAGAGGTGGGAAGATGGTGATAAAAAGAAACTTATTGATTACATGAAAATATTAACAAAAAAAAAATAAATAAAAGATCAAAACAAACAAATAAACAAAAAGCAATATCAAATGAGTTTACAATGAGAGCATAATAACAGTGGGGTAGCAGGTGGTGACGAAATTATCGATAACATAGTCAGATGTTGGAGGATCTGATCAGATGAAGTAAAATCTGCACATTTCACATTTAGAAATAGATTCTATGTATCTGTGTGTGTGTATAAGTGTATGCACATATGTATGCGTGAGAGAGAGGGAGAGAGAGATATATAGGGGGGGGGGAGAGGCATTAGTTGGAACCTCTTGCCAAATGTTATGAAGAAGGTCTTATAAAGCAGGACGGTGAGATGGCAGGAGGGGAGATATATCTTAATATAAACAATTTATCATGTAGACTGCAGAGAAGTATATCAAAGGATTATGAGGACCAGTTTTATATTTAATTGCATATAATTACTACTTCAATAGTGAAATCTGTTTAAAGATTTTCTAACCCAATGATTTCAAACTAAAGTTTGATTTAGCCAAAATAGAATCATAAATTTAATTGCTTAAATGTAATAATAATCTTACGCTGCAGTTTTCTTCTTTCTTTTTTTCTTTTTTTTTTTTCCCCTCTCTTCCACCCACCGTTTATTCATTTATTTATTTATTTATTTATTTCCATAATGGCTGATAAATTATAAAAGATTTTTCAAGCCTAACACATCAATATTTGATGAGAGTTTTAATGTTTAAATTCAGTCAGAGTTCAAAGTTTGATAAACATTATGATTTTTTTACAGCAAGCAACTGAAACGAACGAAGGCTTGCAATTGTTGTGTTTCAAGCTAACTGAATAAAGCTATTAACAAATCACTTATGTTTATCACTCAGGAGAAACCAACAATGGTGCTTTGGAGAGGGTTAAAGCTAGAATGTGAAGAGAGTCTATGGAATGCACTGGTAATTGATATTTACTTCATCATCCTACAGTTCAGATGCTTCAGTTATCAGGTAAAAAAAAAAAAAAAAAAAAAAAAAAAAATTCCCCACTCATTCACATGATCTCTCACTTTACCTGATGATCACATTATCAGGTAATATGTGTGTATCAATGAGTAAAGCTTCGATAGAAGGAAAAAAACAAAACAAAAAGAGGTAAGAGATAACACATATTGTTTCCGTCTATACAAAAGAAAAAAAAAAAAGCTCTATTAATTGCATTAACATTATCCATATTCTAGCTGCACAAAATGCAGAAAGTCTCCTTAGGCAATGAGTATGACACTTGGTCCATAAGAAACACCATACTGATAACAGTGAAAAGGATTAATAAGTATTTATTCAAACAAGATGGCAACCAGAAGCTACATGTATTACGTGTAATTTCGTTATTTAGATGCAACCAGAATATACAAAATTATGGTCCTAATTGAATCATAAGATTCTTTAGATCAGGGTCGGAGGTACCTCAGTGTACATTATTCCCCCACTGCCACCACCTCCCAAATACTTATTTTAGATAATGTTTTCATAATATGTACAATGTTTACCCAACATTAAATGGATAATGTCCATGGAGATTTCAGAAGAAGCTGACAGCTTCTATTTTCAATAATACAGGCTCGAATATGTAACGAGATTTATGAAAATAAAATAATAGATGCACGAAGAGGAACCCAAGAAGCTGATAAGAAAAAAAAAGATGCATGTCCACTGTACAGAAGATGCAAACCCAAAGGTGAAAAATTTGAAGGTAAGATGAAAATGAGAAACAGTGTTTGTGCTGAAATTTATTATCAACAATTGGTACCGTGCTTCCCAATGTTGTAAAACGTTGCCAATGCACACATCAGTGCTGAGTTCTTCACTCAGTTAAGTCAAAGAAATATGTGTCTAAGTAAAATCTGATGTTATATACAATCTGCTGGGACTCCACCTTGAAGATTTTAGCCGAATGAATTATATTTTTAATTCTGGTTCCTATTCTATCAGTCTCTTTTGCTAAACTGCTAAGTACAGGGCTGTAAACATAGGCGCAGGAGTGGCTGTGTGGTAAGTAGCTTGCTTACCAACCACATGATTCCGGGTTCAGTCCCACTGCATGGCACCTTGGGCAAGTGTCTTCGACTATAGCCTCGGGCCAACCAAAGCCTTGTGAGTGGATTTGGTAGACGGAAACTGAAAGAAGCCCGTCGTATATATGTATGTATGTTTGTGTGTCTGTGTTTGTCCCCCTCAACATCGCTTGACAACCGATGCTGGTGTGTTTACGTCACCGTAACTTAGCGGTTTGGCAAAAGAAACTGATTGAATAAGTCCTGGGGTCAATTTGCTCAACTAAAGGCGGTGCTCCAGCATGGCCACAGTCAAATGACTGAAACAAGTAAAAGGAGTAAGCCAAAACTGTATTGTGGTAGGGGATAAACACAAAAACAGATATGATGGGTTTCTTTCAGTTTCCATCTGCCAAATTCACTCACAGCTTGCAGCTATAATAGAAGATACTTGCCCAATGTCCCATGCAGCAGGACTGAACCTGGAACCATGTGGTTGGGAAGCAAACTTCTTACCACACAGCCACATTTGAAAACAAAAGGATAACAAGATTAATTACTTTGATTTTGGATGGAGATTACAGATTGTTATTCCAAAGGGTCCACGAGTAACTGAAATTTAGGCTTCAGTGAGCAATATCACATTTTTTTGGAAAATGTAGCAAAATTACATTTATTCACCAACATGAGAGCCCATCAAGATGGAGGTTAATTATCCGTGCAATTTGCAAACAAGATAATGCAATTAAGCAATGGAAAAACCAAACTCGATGCACAAGGAAGAACCAATATGCAAACAACAGGCAATGGCTTCATGGTCAAGAAGCTCACTTAGCAACCGCATGGTTTCAGTGTCTTCTGTAATAACTCCAGGCTGACGAATGCTTTGTGAGAGAATTTGGTAGGCGGAAACTATGTGGAATCCCATCTTGTGTGTGTATGAATGTGTGAGTTTGTCTTAACCACCACTGTATGACAGTCAGTGTTGGTTTGTTTACATCCCCATAGCTTAACAGTTTGGCAAAAGAGGCTGATGGAATAAGTACCAAACTTAGAAGAAATAAAATAATAAAAATAATAATTAATAAGTCCAGAGGTCAATTTATTTGACTAAAACCCTTCAAGGTGTTGCCCCAGGATGGCCGCAGTCCAATGACTGAAACAAGTAAAAGAGAAAAAACGATAGCAGTATCATCTGTTGCTGAACTGAAAGAAATGGTTTTTCCCAGACCTTTCTGAAAACTACCAGAACCACAGGTGGTCAAAGAAAGAACAATATCAACTTCAAACAACAGTCTTGTCAATATCACCAATACACAACTTCTTGCAGAAACTACCTCATAATGGCCATTGTTAAATATATCATAATGGCCATTGTTGTATATATATATATCAACTGACAAAATTCTTGATCCAATTGAAGCATTCAAAAACCTAAAAAAGTTTCTAATTTTACCAAAACTTCCAGAAGTCCACCTACGCTTTCTAGGTCTGAAAATGGGGAAAAGATGATATGTTCCTGCATCACTTGCATTCACAGAGTCTGTGCAAAGGAACAAGATTGGTAGCTAAGAATCTCAATCCCCTTGTTATTATATATATATATATATCGTTGCTATTATGCAAAAGTGTTGTAAGTCCAAAATGTTGCTTTTTCAGAAAATGGAAAAATAGTTTCACCATTCCATAGTACAACCCATTGTACTATATTCTGGCAATTTTTGATATCTTGGCATCTGAAGTAGCTGGAGATACAATAGTTTGACCAAAAGAACCAGCTATTGCAAGCAAAAATAAATATTGAAAAAAACACACTTGGACATACGACAGTTTAACATAATAATGATATAATCAGGCATAAACATATATGCATGTACACACACAAAAACACAATATATGTAATTATATACACAAAGACATATTTTTATGCATATACATACATAAGCATACACACTTTTATGTCCGCACATACATACCTATATATATATATATGCATAAGCATATAAATGTGTTTATGTATGTGTGTGCAGACACATATATATAGTATATATATATATAGTATGTACATATATGTACATGTAAATACATACACATGAAGATAAATATTATGAGTATATGCATATACACGTTCAAACACATTTGCATGATTTATTTAGAAACGGATTACACATGTTCACAGTGGAAAAGTTGTATTTTCTAAGTTGGACCAGAGCGTTTAGCTGCAAGGGATATTGCAAACATGTACACTCAGTAATTATGGTTCTATGAACTTCAAAATTGAAACACATGGCAAATGAACAATGCAGCCATCAATGACAGCTGGTTTTAAATGTTAATTTAATTCTGGTGAATAGAGATTGGATAAATGCTATTCAACAGAGTCTCAACATCTGATAATAAAGTAAGAACAACTTGTTTAAATGGACCTTTGGATTGAGCAAGAAAGAAAGAACTGCAAAATGCAAAAACTGGATATTAGTCCAATCATTCCCATTTCAAAATAGTCAGGATGTATATTTGTGCTGTGAATTATAATCAAGTGAATAATGGAAAGTTGGTAAATCTAACAATATGCTGCTCAAATAGTGACTGCCAAAACCAATTCTTAACTCAATGAAAGCCATGACTGCTCTGTACAACTTTTAACGATCTGCAACTTCTTGAATTTAGACAGAGCTAACAAATGGGATAAAGAACAAAATGTTCAATAGTTTGGGTGCCTGTGAGCTTTAAAGCACTGGCCTTATTGATCAGAAGTCTGTGCCATATGACTTTGCTACAGTTACTATCTTGTGTCCTTTAGGCACCGGCAGGCACTGACAAACAATATGCAAATAGAGATAGTTATGAAGCCATCATACCTCATAAAAGAATAAGAAGAGAAATTATTTGAAGCAATTATTAACATTGTTTGTATATGTGACATCACAGTCCACACGAAATGATAACGATGAAGTTGCAAGCACCTGTTTCACATTCTTTATTTTACAATCAGGAGGGGGAAGGGGGAAATTGGAGAGACACACTCTCTCTCTCTCTCTCCTATTTTTATTTTTATCACACTGACGTGGATATATAGGATAATATAGATTGATTTACATACACTGTTGGTGGAGATGGGGAGGTGTGCATTTCAAGACCAGATACCATCCCTGATACATCTCAGTGAAGTAGAAGAAGCTGTCTTTGAGTAAGTAATTATTGATTGTCTAACTAGGTTTAAAGCTATGACCTACCATCATACATAGTCCAACTCTTACTACAAACACCAAGAAGCAGCCATTAGCTGGGTGCAAGAAATTATCTAATTAGAATGCTCACATAATGGAAGGTATTTAGCAGCTGCAACTACGGCACAACATTAAATACTTCACCAGGTCAACACCAATGTCTTTTACAGGACTAATTTGTCGATTGCAGTGCATAATGTCTTGCAATTAACTTAATGAAGAAAATCAAGGAGCTAATTTAGGCCTAAAGAGAAATTCTTCATATAGAATCAATGTTATGTTAAGTAGATGGCTCTTTTATAAAGACTGGAGCCTTTTCAGCTTGTTATATCTAAAGCATTTGCCAGCTGTCATGATTAATAAGTATATTTCCTTCAATTTTACAAAGCCGTGTGATGCTGAGACACTGCACCGTGGACACCTGCTTGGATGATTAAAGTATCATCAGGTGTTAATGAAAAGTACCAATAAGAGAGAGAGAGAGAAACCAAGGTAGAACAGGGAAAAGTGACTGGGTTAGATCAGTAAATGTTGGACATCACATTGTGACAACACAAGATTAAAAAAGACTTAAACAAATCAAAATAGGCAAGCCAGACTAATGACAAGAAGAAGGACTGCATATTGTGTGTGTGTGTGTGAACAAATGTGAAGGCATTACTCCCAGTGACTAGTTTTTAACTTCCAACAGCTCTCTCGCTTCACACACAACCATTCAACAAAAAATATTGATCATTCTTAATTCTTTATACTATCAATTTTTTAATAAGGATCTCACTGTTGACTTGAAACTAGCTGTACACAAAGCAGGGTCATGCCTACTTTCACCCATTGCTGCAAAACCTAGACACTATGCAGCAGACAAATAATGCAATAGAAAACCTTCCACCAAAAAGGATTATGTCACATACTGAAATGGAAGTGGTAGGACTACAGCAAATACTAAGAACCAGAGGAAAAAAATGACCAACAAGAGCACCCAGAGAGCACAAACCTTCACCAAGGCAACACCAAAGTCCTCTCAACAGTAACCAAAGATGATTTTTAAAATGAGAATATCTGAAATAAACTCAACTGCTCTCACAAACGAGAATACTAAAAATGAACCCAACTGCTCTCAAAAATTAAGTAAAAAAAACAGGAAAAATAATCCAGAATCTTTGTGCGGGACTGGATCGATCTCAAAATCTAATCAGTTTGTGCCCGTCATGAAGGACTAACATCCCTGAAAGTTTCATCCGAATCTATCCAGCAGTTCTTGAGATATCTTGTCCACGGACAAACAAACAAACATGACTGGAAACAATACCTCTGCCTTCCTTAAGGTGGAGGTAATAAAGAGTTCCAGTACCAAAGAAAAGTTCTAACATAGCCATTTCCAAATCTGGGTGAAGAAGGAGGAGGGATAAGATGACCAATAGTTTTTTAACACGTGAATGTGGCATTCAATCTGCTGCATCCCTGGAAGTCAGTCTTTTTTCCAGGTGTGTGTGTCCTCACTTCGGTTTTTTGATCTAATGAACAGTTTTGTTTTTTGCTGATTGTGATAATATAACTCTTATCCAAGTAAAACGAGTTACAAGTTCTTTTCTTCTTCACTGGAATCTAGTGGGTTCTATTGTAATTTCAAGTCCTCAAGACCCAAATTCTAATTACAGTTACAACAGAAGGCAAAGGGTTAGCAGCCTTGCACTATCAATCTTCACCATTATGCTGAAATGCCAAGAGAACATATGAAACCAGTCCTGGTAAGGAAAGGTATCCCTTGGAGATTGTGTATGAAGCATTGTAGTGAAAACCAAAAGAAAGCTACAATCTGGAACAACCTTCTCTTGCTAAGGACAACCACATGACTGGAAACACGGAATGTCAGGACCATGTTTGAAACAGGAAAAAAACCCAAATTGCAACACCAGTTTGATACTGATAAAACTGTTTTACTAAATTTTTCATTAACAATGTGGTAACAAAAGGATTAATGTTTGTACTTCAGAAAGTCTCATGAGGTTTACTAATGACTGTGCTGAGATATTCACTAAAAAAAAAGAAAGTCTTTCAAGGGAGAAAAGGATATTACACATCCTATGGCTCCAAACAATAAACTGCTTCTCCATTCCAACTATATCTGTACATTGCAAAAACTGTAATCTAATTTTAGTATAATTTTTATTCCATTGCAATTTAATATAATTTTTATGCCATTTCAATTTAGTATAATTTTTATGCCATTTCAAAACCTTCAACCTAATTTTAATATAATTTTTCAACCCAGATGGCTCTCCAAACCAGTGGTTCCCAACAGTTTTTCTGTCTATGGATCCCTTTGATTTCTGTTAAAATGTTAAAAAACCCTATTATATTTTTAGAATCAAATATTATTAGAAATTGTATTAAAAAAAAAAAAACCAGTTAAAATACTCCATGTACTGTAGAAGTAAGACCAGTTTATTGCGCATGAATTTTAACAACAAAATCTTACGTGAACCCCTAAGGGTTCAGAACCACTGCTTTAAGCAGTATCCTTGAATACATAGTAATATTGAACACAAAACCACTACATTTAGAGAGCACCCTTTGCCCTTCACTCCTTTCTGTAGATACAGGCACACATAAATCCTTACTAGAATTCTCTGTACCCCACTAGTACTATGAATTATGTGGTCAGTTGCCAAGTATAGCAAACTCTGTAGACACGAGACATTATCAAGGCTACCGAATTAGGCAATGTTTTAAGAATTAGTCTAAAGCACCATTGTCTTCAGGCAGAGAATACAATAAGAAATATACAGGTATGTCTTCTCTTCTTTAGACTAACAATCAAACAAATGAGTACAAAAAAAAAAAAAAACTCTTTATGTACCTTATAATTTTGAAATAAACTGATATGGTTTAAATTTAGATAGAGTTTGATGAATGTTTAACCTTTCAGCATTCAAACTGGCTATATCTAGCCTAAATGTTCTCCCTATCTTATGCTCAAACCAGCCAGATGCAACCTGTCACACCTACCCTACAATGTCCTTCTAAAAAATAAGCCGTCACATCATGAAAACCTCAAAGCTATGAGATAATCCATGATTAATTCAAAACAACGTGAATAATAAGCATTACATTTGACAGAATAAACTGAATGCAAAAGGGTT
The DNA here is from genome assembly GCF_046866305.1 of Octopus bimaculoides. NCBI lineage: Eukaryota > Metazoa > Mollusca > Cephalopoda > Octopoda > Octopodidae > Octopus > Octopus bimaculoides. The sequence continues at coordinate 9,725,325 of NC_142936.1, forward strand.
AATAGATCAATATAGGGTAAATGATTCTGTACATATCTATACTATATATAAACACTCTCGGAGTGGTTGGTGTTAGGAAGGGCATCCAGCTGTAGAAACTCTGCCAGATCAGATTGGAGCCTGGTGCAGCCATCCGGTTCACCAGTCCTCAGTCAAATCATCCAACCCATGCTAGCATGGAAAGCGGACGTTAAACAATGATGATAATAAATTAATGCATATATATACACACAAAGGCTTTGTCCAGCTTCTTCATTTCAAATAACACCCTCTATATGCCAAGTATTACCTGTGTGGATAACTTATAGCAGAGTACTATATTTTTAACTTATGGAACTTCTAAAACTACACACACACACACACACACACACACGTATGTGTGTGGTAAATATAACATTGATTTCATGCTATTGTTCCACTCTGGTGTTTGTGTAGGTGTTGATGCAAGTAATTTTTGCCATCTTCAGTGGATGTAATGCTAAGAAGATGAAAGTTCACAGATACATACACTCACATACAGCACTTATCGTCAGGGATAGACTGGTGGGGAAAAAAAATACATAGTACAGTCTAAAGACAGGTATAAATTTAAAATTAGAAAAATAACAACTAAAACATAATATTGTAACTATGACAGATAACCATAACAACAATAATAATAATAATAATAATAAAAGGGGATATTGATCCTAGCTAGTCGTGTTTGATGCAATAAAATCAGTGAATCTAACTTTAGTATGGAAGTTCTGTGAACATGTGTGAGTGTGTGTGTGTAGTCAGCTAATGACATGTCTTAGCATATGCTCAGTGAAGCAACAGCAACTTTCTCCTGTCCACTTTATGAAATATATTGTCATTAAGTAGCAATATTGAAAATATTGTCATATACACACACACATCCTTCTACATCAAACTGCATTCTCACATTGACAGATCAGGAGTGGTGCAGCTCTTACAAGTTTATGCATAAGCAGCTAATGTAAAAATGTACACAGCTATTTAAAGTAATTGGTAAGCTGCAAATGTAGCTTTGTACAATAACGTCAGCAATTTGTATACATGATGTGATATTAAAAAGATACTTTCCTCTACTCCCAACCCTGTATACATCTCTTACTTCTTTGGTCATAAACAAACGACACACACACACATGTGTACGTATATAACATTATATATATATATATATATATATATATATATATATATATATATATATATATATATATATACCTTGAACAGAAATGTGAACAGTCTTTGGTCTGCCTATTTACCTTTGATCATGTAATATAATAGCTAAATTCTAAACAGGTAAAAAGTAGTTTTCTGCAGATGCCACATGGAAGGAACATCATGGGAGGTGAAGAGTGAAATCAGATAGTTTATATCAATTCTAACTGTGCAAATCATTGAGATAAATGATTAAAAATATATATACACACACACACAACATACATACATACATATATATATATATATATATATATATATATATATATATATATATATATATATATATATATATATATATTTATTTAAAGAAGCTAACCAAGAAATAAGGTTTTATTAGTATTTGCTTATAAATAAAAATAATTTCATAATAAATATAAAAGAAAATAAGTAAACAAAAAGAATAAGAAAAAAAAATGTTAATCAGTTGAAAAAGTTACTTTGTATCAATTAGAGTTGCAGCAGAAGAAAAAAAAAAAAAACTAAAAAGAAAAAACCCAAGATATCTCTGCCTTTCTTCAAACTTCTTCAGCGTCAACGACATACTTCTATCAGATATGGATTATAAAAGCTGTAGCAGGGAGTCCTGTTCATTAAAAAGAACGTCAAGGAGACACCTCGTAAGCTCTAATAGAAGCCTAATAACATAAGATTTAATGACACACGCAAACCTGCAGGATTTTCCTTTATTATTAATACTATTATTGTTTCTTTTTTTCTTTTTTTTTCTTGTTATTCATTTTATTTTATTAATTTATTTTTTACACACACACACATATATATATATAATTTACATTTCCCCAATACTGATAGCTAACAGGCATGATTAAAACTATTTCAAATACTTGCAGAATTCAATTTGACTATATCAAATAATTAAAAAAAAAATTGTGAGCATGAGTGTACACACATACGTAAACACACACACATAGAAATATGCATATATATACACATAAATATATATATATATATATATATATATATATATATATACATATACACACACATAAATATATATATACACACACACATCAATAAATATATTTAAATATATATATGAAACTAAATACATAAAAACACACATGCACGTGCGTATACACATGTAAACATATGCACTTCCATAATTATACATTGATACATGCGTACATATGCGTGTGGGTGTTCTACAATATGCAAAACTGTACGTCTTACATTTCACTATAGATACAAATTGGAAACAGAGCAACAAAATAGATATAATGGAGGTTTCATAAAATCTAAGGGTTTATCAAATTACTTGATTTTATTTTATTTATGTTTTTTTTTTTGCTTGAAAAAAAAAATGTAAATGAAAGCTAAGACAAATTAAAAAAGCACTACCCCTACCTCTTTCATTTTTGCATCACACTAATGGGCTCGAAAGGTAATAAGACAGGTTGGAGTATGTTTTCTTATTAAAGTAGGGAACACAGCTTTTATTTTTCTTCATGTAACCTAGCAATGATGCACACACAGAGTATATTACATACCTGTGTATGCACATTACATGCAATATGTGTGTGCATATATATATACATACAAAACATACATACATACAAGCATATGTATGTATGTATCTATATGTTGGTGTGCGTGTATCTGTTTGTGAATATATATATACACACACACACATATATGTATCTATTTATATGTATGTATGTTTGTGAATATATATATATATATATATATATATATATATATATATATAGACACATACATATATAGAGAGACTCACACATACAAATACATAAATACAATACATACATTTGCATGTGTATGTATATATATATATATATATATATATATATATATATAGATAGATAGATAGATAGATAGATAGATAGATATGGATATAGTACTATATCCATATCTATATATCTATATATATAGTACACACACATATATACATACATGCACACACTTATATACATACATGCATATATCTACATTTATACAATTCATACATACACACATTTGTGCGTGCCAAAAAAAAAAAAGAAACTTGATAATATACATATGCATATATATATATATATGCATGTGCATGTTTGTGTATGTGTGTATAAGGATGTGTTTTCTATAATTGATAATACAAAAGAAGCATCTTCCAAGATGATATTTCCAACGTTATTCCGTTTTCTCTTATCTATAGGCATAATATTTTTTAAAAATACAAAAATAATTAAAAATTAAAATAACAAAAAATGCGAAAAATTTGACAATAACAATGATGTTGATTATGCTACTGGTGATAGCTCTGTAGTCGACGATAATGATTCCAAGATTAAACATCATATGACTTGTTTCAAAGTTGAATATTCCGACATCATTTTTATTATTATTATTATTATTATTATCATTATTATCATTATTATTATTATTATTTAAATTTTCCTCAATAGACTTCCGATGAAACTGAACAATTAGTCCATTACTTTATATAACAAATGGCTTCAGATAAAAATTAAAGCTATCAACCATAAACACACACACACACACACATATAACATATGCACACACACGTACACACTTTGATGTCGATTTCTAATTATTACTGTGTCCAGTAGTTTTATTACTTCAAAAGTTACCTTGTTCTTCAGTTTTGAAGGGTGATTTTTATACAAGTATTATTATTATTATTATTATTATTATTATTATTATTTGTGACAGAAAGGTAATACACCAGAATGACTGTATTTTAGTAGTTAGTTATGCTTTTTCATGTCACAAATTCAAAACCTGTCAGCGCCAATACTACTATTCTATCTCTTGAGTTTAAAAAAAAAAAAACCAGCTGTTTATTTTTTGTTGTGTTTTTTTTTTTAGGTTGAGTGCATCCATCTGCTCTCACTTACGAATCTATTATCTTGCACTAACATAAAAAAAACTATCACTTTCATATTTATTATTAAAATTATTATTATTATTATTATTATTATTAAAAAGGTGGGGAGTTGGCAGAACTGTTAGCATGCTGGACAAAATGGTTAGCAGCATTTCGTCTGTCACTGCATTCTGAGTTCAAATTCCGCCGAGGTCGACTTTGCCTTTCATCCTTTCAGGGTCGATAAATACAGTACCAGTGGAACATTGGGGTTGATGTAATCAACTAGTCCCCACCCAACAAATTTCAGGTCTTGTGCCTCCAGTAGAAAGGATTATTATTATTATTACAAGTTTCGTTGGAACTCCCACAGTCTTGCATGCATAACAGGCTTACTACCTGCAGCCTACAGTACCCTGCTATTCATTCTTTTCGGCTATCTAATACTTTCCTGATTATTCTGGCCATGCCAAGGAGACATTATTATTATTATTATTATTATTATTATTATTATTATTATTCTTATTATTATTATTATTATTGCTAAGTTATGATACAATTCTGCAGTAAGAGTACATGAAAGCATTGAAACTTATTGGAAGTAACCAAAGTGGACACAATGATTGATACAGAAAACACTTCAATTAAACAATTTGATGGCAGTGGTGGTGGTGTGTGTGTGTAGTGGGGGCTGTATGTGTTAGTAGTACTGTTAAGAAGGAAGCAGTGGTAGTGGTGGTGGTGGAATATAGCTGAGTGATATGATGTTTCTGTAAGATCTGTTACAAGTTGAACAGGCAAGTTTGAGAGTAGAGTTTATGGAAGCTTATATTCTCTCCCTGACACATTGCAACGAGAACCTGTGACACCAGCTACACTTAAGCCAGTCGATCAAGCAGGCAAAAGAAGCATCACAAAGTCAGCGTATGCAAGAAAAATCTAATAAATATGTGTGAAGACATAGTTTAATATCCATTCTTTGGCACCTTCTGTGATTAAAATGTAGTCATTTTTTTTCCTAATGTTAACTGACTTCAAAGAAAAATGGCAAAGTTTGGCATCGTAAGTTCAGAAGAACCTAAAGCTATACGGATATAAATATTCAAGTGTGTGCATTTATGTGTATATATGTGTGTGTGTGGCAGAGAGAGAGAGAGAGCAAGAGAACAGAAAGACATAAATTACACACAGGAATCTGTATAAGTTATATATATATATATATATATATATATATATATATGCATATATATGCATATGTGTGCATATGTATATATGCATATATACACACATATATATATATATAACACCTACATACACATACAATTTACATATATATATATACATACACATATTCAAAATGCATACATATACATACACAACATACATATGCAATATGCATACATATGCAAAGTACATACATATACATATGCAATATATATATACACACACACATATATATTAGTATATAAAATTATCCATACATATTAAAAATCCTTTGAACTTTATCCATACATACACTAGAAAGTTCATAGTATTCTCAAGATTTATGTATTAGTGAAGAGAGATGTGTTTGCATATTCAATCATGTCTATTTTTATGTGCAGCCCAGAGAAATCAAATCAAGAAGATTTGATTTTGGATCTATTGAGTGGTTGCTACATGTGTCAAACTTTTTTTGTTGTCTTTTGGTTTTATTTTTATTACTTTTTTATGTTTATTTTATTTGGTGTAGTAGTAGTAGTAGTAGTAGTAGTAGTAGTAGAGACAAGTTTCTTATTACGGAGTAAAGATTTTAGAAAATATAGTCTTCTCAAATTTAAGAGGTTTTTCTTCATTATATTAACAATTGATATTAGTCAAATCTGCATTTTGATTGGAACTGGGGATTACAAAATCCGTTGTAATAAGCATAAGCATGGAGTTTGCTTCCCAACTGCATGGTTCTGGGTTCAGTCCCACTGCATGGCACCTTGAGCAAGTGTCTGTTACTATAGCCTCAGGCCAACCAAAACTTTGGGAGTGGGTTTAGCAGACAGAAACTGAAAGAAGCCCATTGTGTGTGTACATACACACATACACCTATATATACACGCATGTGTGTGTGTGTATATATATATGAATGTGTGTGTATATATATATATATATATATATATATATATATATGTATATGAAAGAAGCCCATTGTGTGTGTACATACATATATATATATATATATATATGCATGTGTGTATGTATATATATATGTATGTCAGTCTATACATATGTATGTACGTATATGTATATACACACACACATATACATACACATATATATACACATACATACATATACATATGTATGTATATATATACATATACACACACACATGTGTGTGTTTGTGTCTGTTCTCCACTTCCACCACCACTTGACAAGCAGTGTTGGTGTGTTTATGTCTGCGTAACATAGCAGTTCAACAAAAGAGATTGACAGAATAAGCACCAAGCTTTTAAAAAAAGTAAGTACTGGGGGGGGGGGGGCGATTCATTCGACTAAAAATTCTTCCAGACGCTGCCCCAGCATGGCCGCAACCTAATGCCTGACAGAAGTAAAAGATAATAAGGGAATTTAGATGCACATATACCCAATACTTGTGCGTATGCATGTATGTGTGTGTGTATTGCAGTGTTTACAATGAACCTGGTTCAATCTAAGTGGACTACTTTCAAAAATGGTGCTTACTTAATACATAATACAGGTTTTCTGTTGTTTTAGTTAAAAAATGGAACAATGAATGCTTTGATCTGTAAGCCATTATCAAGTGCCATTTCCTACTTGATATATAGAAGCAACTATTGTACCAAGCTTTAAATAATACACACACATTTTGCACAAGTGTGTGTGTATGTATATGCATCTCTCTCTCTCTCTCTCTCTCTCTCTCTCTCTCTCTCTCTCTCTCTCTCTCTCTATATATATATATATATATATATATATATATATATATATATATATACACACACACACACACACAATGCAAATACATAGATACACAATGCATATATATATATATATATATATATATATATATGCATCATATATACATGCAAACACATTATAGATCCACACATGCACATAGACGTGCATATTTATATGCATACACACACAAACACATGTATATATATATATATATATATATATATATATATATATATATACACACAGGTATAAAAGGAAATATTTTTTAAATCTTTATAATAAGGATCTTGCTGCTTCGACTAAAATGAAAAATGAGAAAGAAAAGCCTGAGAGACAGAGAGAGAAGAAACATCAAGAGAGAAGGAAAAAAAAACACTTGACACATGTAGTAAGCACTCTATAGATCCGAAATCAAATCCTCTTGATTTGGTCCGTGGGCTATACAAAAAGATATATTAATGCACACGCGCACGCACAGACACATACATGCAAGCACACACACACACACACAAATGGAAGTACAAGTGGTTCTACAAAGAGGAGGAAGAGAACTCAGTACATGATGTTGAGTATGCATTTTGTTTTTTTTTTTGTTTTTTTTTTTAGTTGCAGCTACTACAGGACATAGATTTTCATGCCAAAGCACTTTTCAAACTGAGATGAAAAAAGAAAACAGAAATGTATTTATAGAATTTTTGAAAATCAATAGAATGTTCTAAAGAATATCATTAATGCCAAATTATTACAATACATAAACTTGAAAGGTCATTGGTATTGCATGTTGAGAAGAAGAAATGAAAATATGTCTACATGTATGCATATAGAAATTTTATTTACACACTCACACAAACAACAAATATACATACTCACACACATGTACAAATGTAACAACTATTCATTGTACTTGTGTGCACATGTATGTGTTTGAATGAATAATAATCATATAGAATATAAGTGCACACATATCTACCTATGTGTATATGTAACCAAACAAGCATCTCCATTATAAGTATAGAGAAATACATACATTCATATAAACATTCATACATGCTTCAGTGTACAGACATGAAAAAAGTTTAAAATGTTTAAGACAAGACTTAACCAACACACATATTCATTCAAGTACACAGATGAAATAGCACCACTTTCTCTCGGTATATTTGGGACCTAAAGGATACAACAATCCAAAATTTCAATTGAGAGAGCACACTTATGCATCAATGAATTTAAATGCCTTCTCTGTTGATCTGTTTAAAATGCCATGTACTGATATAATTAATATGCATATGTATATGGTTACAACACCCACCTCCAGGCATTTTTGAAGAAATATGAACACAGATGTGTACATATTTATGTGTGTGTATGTAGGTATGTGTATGCGTGAGTGTGTGTGTACATACATAGGACTATTTGTGTGTGGTGTGTGCATGTGTACATCAATCATTACATTAAATAAGTGTCATATATATATATATATATATATCGTTATCCTTCCTCCATTTCTAACAAAACTGTCCGATGAACGGGAACGTGAAACTCAGAGTAACGGTTTTTTTGTTATATTTCTGCTGCTTTTAAATAAAGCATATTACTCTACCTCTGGTATTTGAGTACTCTTTTTTCCACCTTGTTGCACATTTCATGTGTTTACTCCGGTATATATATATATAGATAGATAGATAGATAGATAGATAGATAGATAGATAGATAGATAGATAGATAGACAGATAGATAGATAGACAGATAGATAGATATATATATATACATACATATATACACATACATATACTTTCTACTTCTAATGCTCATATTATAATAAATGAACAATACAAGAAAAGAAAATTACATATAATGATGCATGCCTAATCTATATGGAAGAATTATACTCAATGTATATGTGTGTATGTACATATATGTATGTGTGTATGCATATATATTATACACAACATATATCCACCCAAAACACACACACACACATCTATCTGCATGTAGCATATTCTAAACACTGTGAATACATTTATGAAGAAGGTGTATATGTGTTTGGATATGCACATGTATACACATTACATAAAAATAGAGAAGCATCTATCCATATGCATGAGAATGCATGCATGTATATATGTGCCCATGGTGTGTCTTCATCTGCTTGAATACATTGACATTCGAGGCACTCATGTGTATACACATATGTGAGCATGCATTTTCATGTGTATACTCAAACACACACACATATCAATTTCTATAACCTGAACTGTGTGGGAGGATCACAGTGATAAGTATAAATATACTTATGCAGGCATGTAGCTTATTGTATATTAACACAAGTTTTTCCACTGCTATTTTGTCGCAAATTCTTTTCATTTTCTTAGCATTTCATCATATTGTGTTGATGCTAGAATTTCCTCAGCTTTTTCCTCTCCTTTACTTCCCACTTTCCACACATATCTGTATATGCTCAGCCTTCCTATATAAAGTACATTGTAGGCAAGTACACATAGTCATACATATGTAATTGTATATTTGTAGTGTGTATTGTGTCGATATGTATATGTGTATATTTATCTGTATGCACGTGCATGTATATGCAAACTT
>NC_142936.1:9739943-9770987 GCF_046866305.1 Octopus bimaculoides
GTAGTAACAAACATTATTATTTCTCAAAGTCCCAACCATACTGAAATATTTGGAATCACTAGGTTCTTAGTTTCAAACTGCTTCAAAGCAAATCACAAAGAGAAAATAAAGACAGCAGTATTCTAATGAGAATTTACATGGAGTTCCCAAGTGGCAATGACAACTCTTGTCATGAAACATGTTCGGTATCTATCTGAATGGGAATGATTTACAAGTTATTTATAGCATTATATCACCAAAACAATCTAATAATCTTTGCAAAACAAATGAAAGTAAATTGCTCAATCAATGGCACAATTTCATTTATTTTCCATGAAGATAAGATTGTACAGCAACCAATGCTAGGTAGCTTTAAGCAGTTAATTAGCTGGAAGCACATCAACAACAAATCACAGCTGTTGTTTCCAGAAATTCTTGACTAATTGACAATATTGACTGGAAAACAGACACTTCACAAGGAGTGAGAATGTCTTCGAAATAAAAGCTGTTGATTACTTCCAGCAGACAACGTAACTCAAGAAAATGACAACTGACAAATTCTAATGTTTTTATATCTGCGTTCAGTGGCTTTTATCAAAAACACGAATCCGCTAGAGTACTGTCGTATATTCCTTGAAGCAGGATACAAATTCACTACTAGCAGCTTAACAGAGGAAACCATATATATATATATGTATATTATGAAATTTAGCGGCAGGCAAATGAGATCTTAGAGAGCATTCTTTAGGTTTCAGTTGCAGAAACTAAGAAAAAAAATCAATGGAAAATATGCGGCCATTGTAATAAGAGAGGAAATCACAGTAAATTGGTTATTTACACTTTGAAAAGAACAAGTTCAGAGAGTTTTAATATTAATCATATCAATGATATTTAAAATGGTGTAAAACAAAATTTAGTACGACTGTACCATACATAACAGGAGAATTCAGAGTAGGAAAGTAATTTTAAAAGTGAATCTAAAATTTCTATAAATGTTGGGCTGATTTGCTTTATTTATAATAATCCAGGAGGGATTAGCATTGATTTTAGATGTGCAATGATATTTCATTTTGCTGAGATGTGGGAATTCTATACAATCTTGATATAACATTGCTAGATTTAACTTTAGCTATACGAGGTCAAGACCACAATATTGATGTCCTTTACAATAGCGAAGATTAATTTCCCAGGTTTTCAGTAAATAAAATAGCTAAGTTAAATGGTTGGTTTATTAACAGTGAAAATAAACTCTACTGCCACTGCTGCTAATCCCAAAGAGACAATGAGTTACAGTTCAAACCCAAGAAGGTTTCCTGCAATAATTATTGAAAACCATTGAATGGAAGACACTTATGTCCTATAAGGGTAGCCTAGCAGCAAAGTTAATAGACTCTGTTGTGGATCTTTCATTCCAAAGAGCAATTCTTTCTCTCTCTCTCACACACATGTGTGCATCTGTATGTATATACATCTTATGTCTATGTGCGGATGTGAGTACGTATACATGCATACAATATACACACAGATACACACACAAATACATAGAGAGAGAAAGAAAGAGGGTAGAGGAGGAGGAGAGAAACAGAGCAATATACTTCCAGAACAAGACATATTGTGGTAAAAATGAATGTTTCATCTTGTAACACGTCTGCTCCGACATATTTTGCCTTTTGTTACTGGCAGTCTATTTACATTCTTGTCTTGCAAAGTTAACAATGGTCATGAGAGAGAGAGAGAGAGAGAGAGAAGGATTGAAGTGTGGCAGTGTGTAGGAGAAAGACATGGGGGAGGGGTCGGTGGGGAACAGGAATATAAAGAAAATAGAAGAGTGAGAGAGAGAGGTTATCAAATTGTTAACAGCACACAGACAATAAAGGAGAAGGTAAAACACACTCTCTCTCTCTCTCTCTCTCTCTCTCTCTCATACAGTCACAAAAACCTTATCACACACACACACACATACTACTGCATGAGTAAGTTTTATATAATTTGATTTGAAATTAATCTTGTATGGCCTCTTAGTAAATCAGATTTTTAGATCATGCTTGCAGGGTAAGAACGTACAAATTTCCATCATTATAACCATTGCTGCCGCCACCAACCACCACAATTCAGACAACAACAACAACAGAAACAACTATTGCTGCTGCTAAAAACAATCATCACCATCACTATACTCATTGTTGCCTTCAATCATCTTCAGGACAGTTCTTACAGAGATACAAGAGAGAAACTAGTTGCGTCTGGAGTTCGAGAGCAGCTACAAATGGTAAACACCTCGATTTCGTGATACAAGAAATCAAAAACAGCTGAGTCTCAGTACTAGGTTCCAGCAGGGTATTAGTGATATGCTAGCCTAGTAGTTCCTTATTCATTTTTTCTCCTTGCTTATTTCTGTCGAAGAGCAGAGGCCTGAAACGTAAAAGACTTTCTCACTTCCCAAGCATTAAACTAATACATCAGTTTGTTGTTTACACACCCATCTTCATCTTTTGTTTTTTTTTTTCGTAAATTCTCACTAGTAGTTCCTTAAAATGGATTCACATACTCATCCAAATTAGAGAGCACATCAGTGTGTATAGAGGGTTTGGATAGATAATAATTTGTCCAATCATCTACTGATTTCACCTCTGTTCACATCCCTTTCATTTGTTTTATGAAGAACTAGCAAACAGCAGGAATACTATTATGGTATTACAATTCACTGTATTTGATGGAATATAAGCTGCACTTTTTAACCATGCTGGTGACACGTAAAAAGCACCATCCAAACGTGGCTGATGCTAGTATTCCCTGACTGGCTTCTGTGCCAGTAGCAGGTAAAAAGCACCCACAACACTCTCGGATTGGTTGGCATAAGGATGTGCATCCAGCTGTAGAAACATTGCCTATAACTTAGGCTGTTTATGGTTTAAATAACAAGGCCACAGACTAGGTATATCTATGGGGATAAGAGTCTAGTAAGGCAATAGAGAAATAATACTCTTTAACATGCATCTGTATTTGAAACGGTGGTTCGTTAACTTTGCTACAAGTTCAAGGAATCAGCAAGAAGCAATTTTTGATCTTAGAGAGAACTTTACGCATGCACGAACACACACAAACATTTTCCTCATATAAAGTATACGTAATCTTTAAAAATCAAGCATTTTAATTCAATCATGTGTGTGGATGCATGGATATGCATATATGTAGTTGTGTGTATGTGGATTCATATATATGTGTATGTATATTGATTTCCATTCTCAACTTTGTTCAATATCCACTAAGGATCATTAATATTCACAAGGCTATTTGTGTGAAACCATGGTATGGATTTTAATATACACATAAACACATACACAATATAGATACACACACAGCAGTTGTTTGGATGTGTGTATCATCCATTATGAAATGAAGATGCTCATTTGTTTTCTAAAGAATATTTAAATCATATGAAAACACGTAATAAAAGAAAAATTAATTTCTTTCTTTCTCTGTTTATTTACAAAATATATAAACATACAGGTACAGGTGTGCCCTGTAAGGTTAAGAACTTTGCTTTCTAGTATGGTTTCAAGTTCAGTTCCACCATGTGGCGCTTTGGGCAAATGTCTTTTGATACAGCCCTAGGTTAACCAAAGCTTGAAACAGGTAGACAGCAACCGAACGAAACATGTCCTGTATTTCCATATACATATGTGAATGTGTGTGGAGAAGACAGAGTGTGTATGTGTGTGTGTTTGTTTCTGTTTCCTTGCCTTCACATCATGTGAGAGTTGTAAATGAGTATCACTGTCATACAAGCAGTGTTGTCCATTCATTTCTGATATTCTGTGGAAACAAGTTTGACCATAGGGGGAATATCACATTGCTTGGAGATATGTGCAGGTTTGCTATAGAAAATCTGCTTCAATAATCTCCGTCCAACCCATGCAACCTTGGAAAATGTATGTAAGAACAATGATTATGACGATGGTGATGCTGATGATAGATTACAAACCAACAAACACAGTGACACTTTCCTTTCCTCAATTACACACACACACACACACACACATTCACTCAGAAATTAGTAATGGGTGAAGTTAAGAAAGCTGAAAATTATTTGTCTAAATTAACAACAGACAATTGTACTAATTACAAATTTGAATAGATGTAGAAGTAATTATAGTTTTAATAAGTTAACCATTCCAAATAATTTATTCTAATCACTTTTGTCATGTAAATATTAAAATGGAAATTTCATTTTGTTGTGCAAACAGTAACTTAAAAATGAATATGTATATGTGTGTGTGTGTGAGAGAGAGAGAGAGAGAGAGAGAGAGAGAGAGAGAGAGAGAGAGAGAGAGGAAAGTACACATGACTTGATAGTCGCCTTGCAGCTTCTTTTGCCAGTTAGTATTGAAAGTAATCAGCTGAATACTTGGTTATGGGCTTCCCAAGCTGTTTGCAGTTTCTTTTTTAAAGATCTTGAAGAACCTTGTTTTCATTTTTTTGTATCTCCCCACCACACATCACATCCAGCAAGATAGGAGGCAGGGTTTGAACTCACAAGGCACAGAGCCAAAACAGATACCCTCAAGGTACTGCATCCTATGCTCTAAAATGCCGCCAATCCACCATTCTAGATTGATACTTTATCATCTCGAAAAGAACGAATGTCAAAGTGAACCTAAGCAGGGCTTAAATTCAGAATGCAGAAAACAGCAAGACACTCTGGCCAATGCTATAAAACAGCAAATTCAAAGCCATCAAATATGTATAAATATATATATAGGCTGAGAGAGAGAGGTGTGTGGGGGATAATTCAGGTTTTTTTTAATGCAACAGTTTATGGATATGGTGAGTACTGAAGGAACAAGGCTCAATAAATATTATTAAGAAAAGCAGTCTGCTTCAGGAAAATGGCAATATTTATATACTTTTTAACAGTGGAATGCCAAGTAGATAAAGCTATAAATAACGATGTGCAAATGTCGGGTTTAAAAAAGCCTTGGATGGGAAAAGTTGAAGGCTTTAGCTTTATCTGCTTTGCGTCCCCACCATTAAAAACGATTTATTTCACACTTCTCACAGTTTCTGAATTCTTATAACATTCATTCATATACATACATAGCTACATATATATATACATAATATACATACATACATATATATATATATATATATATATATATACATGTACACATATATATATACATGTACACATATATATATACATACATAGCTACATATATATACATACATATATACATATATATACATACATATATATAAACATATACATATATATATACATACATATATACATACATATATATATATTCATATATATATACATGCATATACATATATATACATGCATATACATATATATGCATACATATATACATATACACACATATATATACATATATATACATACATATATATACATATATACACATACATACATATATACATACATACATATATACATATGTATACATATATACATATACATATATACATATACATATATACATATATACATATGTATACATACATATATATATATATACACACACACACATACATAACTTATATCTAATGTGCATATGCATTCATATTTTGCTTTCACTGTTACCAATTGCCCAGCATTCATGACTACTGAGAAAAGTTATTTCAGTTGAGTTGAGAACTTCTGCCATTCCACAAATTATATCCCCTTGAGAATCGGACAAGAGTTTGCATACAAGACAAGAGAATAACAATGAAGATATAATGTGCATTACATATATTATGATACGCTTCCATGAGAGACTGAGCATTTGATTTTGATCTGTTTCCAAGACCTGCACATCACTCCTAGTGCACATAAGTCAGATGCTGAAAATGTCTCTCAACCATCTTTCCCAGTTAAAGTTTGGTTCTATCAAATCCTAGAGATAATGCTACAGAATCATCATATTTAATTACAGTAAACGAAAGCACACAGTGGTCGAGATGTTTGAGTTATAATCATATGTTCATGGGTTCGATTCTTAGACAGGGCAGTACATTCTGTCCTTGAGCAAAACACTTCATTTCACATTGCTTCAGTCTACCTAGCTGGAAGGAGTCCCAGTCAGATGTCGGTACAACAATCTCTCTCTCTCTCTCTCTCTCTCTCTCTCTGTAACTATCAAACTTTGGGTGTTCTTCACAGTCAAGAGTAAAGAAGTCAAAAGGGTGTCTGTGTCTGCTCGCAATGACACACATCTAAAAACAATTAATGAAAGCAAGGTAAACATTACAACCAATGGCTGGTTGTGCTGTACTTTAATTCCACAAAAGACCTCATATTTCAAGTATCATTTTAACAAGGTTGGCTTATATATATTGCAGTGATAGTTGTGGCTATGGCGGCAATCACTCCTTCATATATAATATTATTGGTGTGTGCTCTCTCTCTCTCTCTCTCTGATTTATATAACATGTATTACACATGGATGTAGCACTGGTGCTGGTGTCACATTAAAAGTACTGGTGCAGATGTCATGTAAATAAGCACCCAGTACACTCCGAAAAGTGATTGGCATTAGGAAGGGGCATCCAGTCAGAAAAACCATGTCAAAGCAGACACTGGAGCCTGGTGTGGTTTCCAGCTTTACCAGCACCTGTCAAGTTGTCCCATCCATACCAGCATGGAAAACAGACATTTGATGATGATGATGATGATGATGATGATGATGATGATGATGATGATTATGATATTAATTTCTTCTTGTGTAGCCCCAAAAGATTAAGAGCTATAAAGCTAACTTCAGCTAGATTTGAACTTAGAAATAAAGTAAATACTGTAATGTAGTTACTAAATACTTAGGACCATTCTTCCAGCTTACTATTTTCAGTTATATCCAAAAAATTTTCAAACTGTGCCATTTAATATTTTGTGTAACAGTTTGTCCTTATATACACAATAGAATGTTAACATAAAGAACACTAATTTTTTTTTATTTTTTAAATACGCATTCTAAAAATATCAAATTATGGAAAATGGGTCTAAGTGAGAAGATGGTACTAAAGATTCCTTATTAGAAGGCCAAGAGGTGACTATTTATGTGCTATAT
Organism: Octopus bimaculoides; assembly: GCF_046866305.1. NCBI lineage: Eukaryota > Metazoa > Mollusca > Cephalopoda > Octopoda > Octopodidae > Octopus > Octopus bimaculoides. The sequence goes on from NC_142936.1 coordinate 9,746,999, forward strand.
GAAATCTAATTCACTATGGCTCTTTGGTACTATCCTAAACTTGGACCATTATATTGAAAGATTCCTATTGAAACAAAATGTGATTTCTTTGCAGCTAATAAATAAATAAATTTATAAATAAATGAATGAAAGAATGAAGAAATATAATAAATAAGTAAATAGATAAATGAAACCAATGAAGATGGAATATTGGCCATTTAAAAATATATAGAATACAGTGATCATTTCCAATTTCAGAATATTGTTCTGAAAGGATGCATTCTTTCAGCCAGTCGCAGCTGTAGATGGAAAAGTCAGCAGCCTATTATGATAGGGATATATAAGCAATTTAACACAAAACAAGGAAGGCAGAGAGAGAGAGAGAGAGAGACAGACAGAGACAGGGAGAGGATTCTAGTTTAAACATTTACCATTTAGGATGCATGGACAGGATGCTGAAACTTAATAATAAGTATGTGTGTGTATGTGTGTGTGTGTGGTTATGTGAACATGTGATAAGTGCAGAAGAGAAGGGTGCAGGGCTATAACAAGAGAACATTTATTACAAACTATGCAGACTGCAGTGGTGGATATATCAGGGCTTTGGACTTGTCTGGTCTACCTGAAAGTACCAAACACTAATGGCAGTTCCTCCTCTCTGAGAAATTAAAGCAAAAAAAAAAAAAAAAAAAGACAAAGGAATATATGCAAATTACCATGCTGCCTAGAATTTATTCTAAACACGATGATGATGATGATGATGATGACTGTGGTGGTAGTGATGGTGGTTATAGTAGTAGCAGTTATAACTAACAGTACAGGTGGTGATGGTGCTGTAGTAGTAGTAGTGGTGGTTGTAGTAGTAGTGGTGGTAGTAGTAGTAGTAGTAGTAGTAGCAATGGCAATAGTAGCAGCAGTAGCAGTAGCATAGCAGCAGCAACAGCAACAAGGCTCCATCCTAAAATACCCACTTACGTAATAGAAACTATCATTAATGCTTTATAAAAATATCGAGGAATATTTGTGTGTATTTATGTGTTTTTCGAAAGAAAAGAGGAAAATATTTAGAAAGTATCAGCAAAATAAAGGAGAGGAGAACTAATGATGGAAAAGCTACAGAATATTGTTTCCCTTTTTTTTATTTATTGAAAAAAAAAAGGGGGAAAATCTGAGGCATTTTATCATAACCTTTCAGAATCCATTAAAATTTGTTTTTATTATTATTTCATAATTTCTTGAAGGAGGAAGAGGTAATAAGGAGAGAAAGGAGAGAGAGAGAGAGAGAGAGAGAGAGAGAGAGAGAGAGAGAGAGAGAGAGAGAGAGAGAGAGAGAGAGAGAGAGAGAGAGAGAGCATGGATCCTAAAAGAAAGTTTTACTTTTGAATATTGAGGATTCTTTTAGACCAAACAGCATATTAACATTTCTGATCTTTGTATGTTTGTGACTGGATATTTCTGTTTAGCTGCCATTGTAATGAAACCAAATACAGGATGAAATAGGAGAAAAAAAAAACACAAGCTAGTGAAGATATTTTCCATTGAATGGTAAAAAAAATAATCCAACATTTCTCTCCGACAAGTGGCAGTGAGGTATGGATGGCATGGGTGGAATGGGTGATAGTCAGATTGCTGGGTTTTTCTTTTTCTCTTAAATACTCCTCCTCCTTTTACCCCTCCTGGCAGTATTTTGAAGCAGATTTTTAATAATAATAATAATAATAATAACAGCAATGGTTTCAAATTTTGGTGCAAGGGTTGGCAATTTTGAGGGGTGGGGTAGGTTGATCGCATTGACTAGAGTACCTGACTGGTTCTTTATTTTGTCAATCCAAGGATGGAGGGGCAGAAGCTAAAAGAAAGAACCGGTCAGGTACTCGTTGATGTAATCAATTTGCCCTCTTTGCATGAAAAATTGCTGGCTCTGTGCATCATTTCAATTCAATGCTATAAAAATAACATACTGTAGTATATAATAAAAAATGACCCATACCCATTCTCCTGCTATCAATAATAATAATAATAATAATAATGATAATAGTAAAAGGAGAGACAAAGATTCATTGAAAAAAAGAGAGTGTGAGTGTATTGTGGTTGAATGAATAAAATTGTGAATAAAAAAAGATCTTCGCTGAATTTCTTATTTAACTGGTGATTCAATTGGTGCAAAGATTTAGAAGGAAAAAGACATTCTGATTATGAATATATAAATGTAGATATATATATATATATATATATATAAAGATAACTGCATGTTTTTTTTCGTTCTCGATGATTTTTTTCAAATGTTTATTCAAAAATTTTGATTTAAAAGAATAAATAAAATGGAATGATGTATTGGTCGTTATTCAGGTAAGGTAGGATATGTACAGACAAAGACCAAGTCAACTTGGAAAGGGAAGGATAAAAACTGATGTTGCAAGCATGTTACTAGAAGCAAACAGCAACAGCCAGGACACTGAGCAGCAAAACAAAGAAAGAAACAAGGATGAGTTTTCTAGAAAAGAAGCCACATGTACTGACCACATAATAGTTACATAGTTGCTATGACATGCAGATTACATGGAGGGTAGAGTGCTAGAGTGCTGCTGGAAACCCTTACCATATGGTACTTAACAATAGCTGTTGATAAATTGAGATTTTGGGTGGAGGGCGCCCCTCTCCCTATTTTTAAAGTGTTACTCAGCTACAGTGAGCTACACGGGAACTAAGTAACATGGTCAGATACTATAAGCTAATTGAGATATTATCATCGTTTGACAATAATCGTAATAAGATGTTTAACTCCAACTTCCACACAAATATATTGAACAACAATGTACTATTGCAGTGTAGGCAAGGAGCAAATAATATAAAGAAGTAAACACATGCCAGTAGAGAAAATTCTATATCAATAGAGATTGTACCACTCCAAGAGATGCTGTACTTCTCTGAGAGACACTACATCATGCCAAGAAGGAAATCACCATCACAACTGAGAGCAAACCACCCCAATAGTTAGTTTACCATTTAGACACTATTCTGATGCTGCAATTACTAATTGCTGTAGAAATTGTACCACTCCAAAACACACGGTGCTAACATGTTATGAAACATACCATGCCCATACAGATTTAAATGAGTGTACGAAAAAAAGATGAGGATTGAACCTAATGCACATCTTTGGAAGTGTGGTTGCATGTACACATTAAACCTCACTATGGTGAATAGTAAGACCCTTAGAATTGGAAACTAGAATTGGAATGCAAACAAAAGAAACTCTGCTATTACCAGCACAATGATATATTTTGAGGATGTCTTTTGTAATCTCTAAGAGGTACAGGTGTATTAACTTAGGTAGGCACCAGGATATATAATTCATAAAGAAATCTAGAGAAAGACAAGCAAGAAGGATAGACTAACTTAAGGAGTTATGAAAAAGATGGTGAGTCCTTGAAAATAAAGCAGACATCAGCAGACAAACAGCATTAAACCTAATGAGACTGTTATAGACAACAATATTGGGAGACATGAAATGCAGATTGTTAACCTAGAGAGACACCTAAAATGAATGGCCTAAACGAGATATCAAAAGTGAAGCAATTAATTAACAAAAAGCAGAGATTAGAGAAAGAGAGAGAGAGAGAGAGAGAGAGAGAATGAGAGATGGGAAGAGCCATACACACACATGCGCATATACCTTTAAATATGCTTGCCTGTATGAGCATGTACATGTGAGTATGTATATATGAGTATATGTGAATGTGTGTATATATACATACACACGCACAAATAAATACAGGGAAGGAGGGAGAGTGAGAGGGGAGGAGGGAAGGGAAAGACCATCAACCCAGCATATTTAATTTGATACTAATACATTACTACTAGAATATGTTGTTTTTTTAAAATTCCAACAACAAATCTGCTTCTTATAACAGTAGAGAAATATGAAGAGTTGATTCTTGTTGACATAGTCAAATGTAACTTAGTATGGTTTAATCTTCTGACATATAAACAGTTCTCAAGAACTGCAGTGCTGTTGTTCATATACAGTCTAAGGTTTTGATATTAGTTGCATATAACATGGATTTTAGTTGAAGCATATCCAGCACTGATCCGCAGAGAAATCTTACTCAAAGTTGACAAGTATAACATGAAGCATTTAGCATCAAGTTACCAATCAGTTTTGCATACAACAATATTTACTGCATTTCAAAATAAATAATATTGTTAAAAACTAAGTAGCCAAAACCAATATTTATGTTAGGAAAAGAATCAAGAGGAAAAAAAAAATAATAAAAATTAAAATAAATTTTTTTTTTTTAAATAGCAATCGATAGATCGATCAATAAGATCATTAATGAACTTTGTTATTAAGTAAAAGCCAAACGACAAGCTAATGCAAAATATTCTGTAACATGATATGAGTTGCAAAGATCGGCAAACTGCTTCTTTGGCAAATAGACTTTTCACATAGCTTCCTACCAAATACACTAAATGCAGTTGCAACTTAACAATAACTAGACCCCCCCCCCTGCACCGTCTTCACCTCACCCCTCTTATTTTTCTTATGTTTGGTTCCTGTTATTGTGTGTGTCTGTGTGTGATATAGTTGTTGTTGTTGTTGTTTATATGACCATGAAATATCTCAGAGGAGTAAGTTGAGAATCTATATATTGATTTTATCTCATTTAATCCTAGAATGGAGATCAACCAGCATAGATATGCATTCTCATGGAAACAAGATAATGGGAATAGAAAAAATATTTAAAATGTGTGTGTATGTGGAAAACGATATGAAAAAATATATACATCAGTAAAATATGGCAAGGAGGAAAAAAAAAAAGAAAAAAGAAAGTAACAATAAGAGAAAATAGAAATTCTATTTTGCATTTCCTACATTAGATAGAGGGAAAAAATGTTTATGATATAGCAATCAATACTACATTTGCAACTAATACACTTGTTGGTTGAGGAAAATATTCAGAATTTTTCTTTTCTATTTAAATCAAATATTCCTAGTAATTAGAGTATGGAGCAGCCATAATAACCATGTGTTCTCTGCAAAACTGTCCATTTCCTATGTTAGTTTCACAATAACGTAGAAATGTAAGGTTGACAGATACTGGGAGACAGCAGAAAAATATTCTTCAACATAGATTAAAGACTGTTTGGAGAAGCAACAATAGAAGAACTGCTTTAAAATTCAAAAATCTAATAACAGGAGCCTGTTTTACGCCCTTCACACTAGCCTTGGAATAATTTCAAAAAGTAAGCACTTTCCATGTGGAGCCAGCCTGTTTTCAATGCCTGCACGACAAGAAAGTTATAATTTCCACAAGTTCTATGTAAGACATATAAATCTCTCTCTCTGTTATGCAGAAAGTAACAACAAAAGGAAAGAAACATTAAAACGATACCCATTTGATATATAGCTGACAAAATGGTGGGGTTTTTTACAAGAGGGAAATCTATAACCAGTATTGAACTTTGACTAACTTTGATGCTGCTATAGTTAAGTTAGCAGCAATAATCTGAATATAAATAGCAAACAGAAAATAAAAGAGGAACCAGCATGGAGTATAGCAGAAACGCTATTATGATAGACATCAAACACACATATTTTTCTTAACGAATAAATGAATAATTAAACAAGATAATTAAATAACATTATAATGGAAGTGAATGGAATATAATTTCCAGATGAAAGGAAAAATTAACTAAAAAAAAAAAATGAAAACAAAAGAAATTAGATTTTCTATCTTATAATCAAATTCAGCCTGAGTTTGATGGATTTTTTCATCCCCAGCTACACACTAATGTAGTAAAGAAAAGGAAATAAAAAAAAAGCCCAAGAAAATGTTTGAAATTATTAAATTTAAGGTAGTATTTATGAAGAGTTGTGGAGGGGGGGGGGGGGTAGTGGGATGGTCAGATTAAAAAAAAAAAAATTGTGGCGCTTAGCTAATGTTAAGTACTATAGGTCAGGGTAGGTTGAGCAGCCTTAAAGTAAGTTTACCTGGTTCACGTAGAATGTTATGCTACCACTTTGCTGAGTGGCCACATTGTCATGAGTACCCCGATACTACAAGAGGAGAAAAAGGAAACAGCACGTTATACAACTAGAGGTGGACATTCAATAATGTAGAAGATGAGGTAAATGAACAGAGAAGGAGGGGGGAGGTTTCGGTTTTTTTTTCCCGGTTGTTTTGTAGTTTTTCTTTGTTTTCAAATCTTCCCCCCTCCCCTTCCTCTCCCCACCTCAAACTCTGCTTGATAGGGTTATCAAAAACTATTGCTTGTCAGTAAGACTTCTAAATGGACGGGGAAGAAAAAAAAAATTGATCTTTTGCGTTCTTTGAAACAACTAATACTAATACATAACAATCACCCCTTGCCCCAACACACAAATGAACATATATATATATACACACATATATATGTATATATATATATATACATGTGTTTGTGTGTGTATGTATGTACATATAGATATATACACATATATATATAGACGCATATATATATACATATATACATATACACATACATATATATAGATAGATAGATATAGATACATATATATATATATATATATAGATACACACATATATATATATATGTATATATATATATATATACATACATATATATATATATATATATATAGTGTGTGTGTGTGTATGTGTGTGTGTATAAATACACATAGAGAAATAAGTGGACAGAAGTGCTAATGTATATTTCTATTATCACAAGAAACATCGATTGCTTGCTCTACAGTAAATTAGAAAAGAAATTTTAATTAATTGATAGCACTCAATGTTAATTGTAAAAGGCTAGCTGGGAAGTAAAGCAGCTTCTGAATGAAAGTGCCAGAAAGCACTAAGCAAAATCAAATTAAAAAGATGTTTGGGTATGACTGATTGTTGCTGTAAAGTCTTGAAATATTTCAGCCAAAGACTTAACCAAAAATGAACAGCAGTATAGCTTCCTTCGAATACCCTCATGGACCCTGTAACTCCTACCATTCTACTGAAATTGTCACACCTATTTTCCAATGTTAATCACATTAGGAATGCTTGCAAGAAAGTAAAAGGCTTTTAACACTACACAGTGATGAACAATTTAGTGAAGACATGCTGTTTTTTCATTTTTTTCTTTTCATTTTTTTTTAAAGTCTCAAAAATATACATAGCATCAAAGTGTTAAAAAAAAAAAAAAAAGACAAAGTGTGGAAAAGGCGGGAGAAAGAAAGAGACATATCCTGAAAAAATGCATGTTAACGTAATTCAGTGAAATTAGTTATTCTGCGTTGAAAAACAAACAATCAAGAAAGAACAACATTAAGTAATTACTAACGAGGCAAAGATTTGTGTTGGAATTAAAGGGATTAGTTTATTATTATTACTATTTTTATTGATTTTAATGTGAAAAACACACACAGAAATGACAAATAAAAGAGATTAAAGTAAATTAATTTCACTACTAGATTCAGTGTTGGTTAATAATTTAGTGGAAAGTAAAAACAAATGATTAGACATATTTTCTAAACATGCATGTTTATAACGACAGTGTTGCTCTTTATTTTGTGCAGATCAAGAAATGAAGTGCTGTATACTTCCAAAGTACTAATATTATTTTTACAAGATTAATAATAATAATAATAATAATAATAATAATGGAAACAAGACTGACAATAACCACACCAACAACAACCACAACCAAAACAACAACATCAACAACGAAGACCACCACAACAATAACAACATGGAACAATTTAAATGACGGCTGAATAATAATAATAGTAATACTGATAATGATAATAATAATAATAATAATAATAATAATAATAATAATGATAATAATGATAGCAGCAGCAGTAGCAACACTGATATTGATGATGACAATGAGAGTATCAAGTGCAGTCACTTAATATCTCATCAACAACAGAAGAGGGTCCTTTGTCTCCTAAATATTTCTCAAAATACAAGAGGTAGAAGAGAAAGTTTTTAATCTGCAAAACAAAATAATATAATTACTCCTGCTATAGACAGAGAAAGATTTTAAAAATAGCATTCGCATTTTCCAGCCTCGAAATAGGGAAAAAGACGACGACGAAGAAGAAGAAATTCTTTTGGGAAATGGAAATTACACTGATATATGTTATTACCTTTGAAAGACAGAATTTTCTGTCAGATGTAAATAAACAATGATATTGGAGATGATGATGATGATGATAATAATGATGATAATAATGTACAAGAGAAAAATCTATTGTATAAGAGGAAAAAAAGACAATTAGTGTTGTTAATATATATATATATATATATATATATATATATATATATATATATATAGTTGGATTCTTAATATTCTGTGCAGTCTGGTGATATGGAACACTGGAAAGAATGTATGTATGATGGGCGTGACATGAAATATTTAAACTATGCTTTAAAAACAAATTAGGGGGGGGGGGAACAAAGTGAAACTATCAGTGTTGTAATTATTATTATTATTATTATTATTATTATTATTATTATTATTATTATTGAGTAAGAGAGTAGTGCATGCCATCAAAGTGACACTGGGGTAAAATATACGAAGCCCATTATACCCATCATGACTACCTGTCTGATAAGGGTACACCAGGCACATGCATCACAACCATGTGTACGCAACATGATGATCCCATATCAAGATAAACAGCGCATGACCTCACAGGTGGGGCCCAGTTAGAATTTTCTTCAGGTCGAGTAGCCCATCCCACTCAAAAGAACCCTAAATAAGGGTTGTTTCAGAATGTTGAACAAAACATCCATGTTTCCAAAGGTGAATTATCCAAACCCCAAAGAATTCCTCTCAACACATAGCTATGATACTCCCCCACTACTTCTGCATTATTATTATTATTATTCAAAAATTGACTCAGGATTTGGTATCCACATGTTTTCAATAAGCTGTCAAGTGCTCAAAACCCTTCCGATGATGATTTTACCTGTTCCTCTAAAGAACATTCCATTCCAATCACCTTCATCCATATGTCATTATTCACAGTCCCTAATGCACCAATTATCAGAGGCACAACCTTTACAGATTTCATGTTCCAAATCTTCACAAGTGTTTTCTACCATAGCCTCAGGCCAACCAAAACCTTGTGAGTGGATTTGGTAGACAGAAACTGAAAGAAGCCCATCGTATATATGTATATATGTATATACATACATACATACATATATATATATATATATATATATATATATATCATCATCATCATCATCATCATCGTTTAACGTCCGCTTTCCATGCTAGCATGGGTTGGACGATTTGACTGAGGACTGGTGAAACCGGATGGCAACACCAGGCTCCAGTCTGATTTGGCAGAGTTTCTACAGCTGGATGCCCTTCCTAACGCCAACCACTCAGAGAGTGTAGTGGGTGCTTTTACGTGTCACCCGCACGAAAACGGCCACGCTCGAAATGGTGTCTTTTATGTGCCACCCGCACAAGCCAGTCCAGGGGCACTGGCAACGATCTCGCTCGAAAATCCTACAGGAGCCAGTCAGGCGGTACTGGCAACGGCCACGCTCAAAATGGTGCATCTCATGTGCCACCCGCACAAGAACCAGTCCAGGGGCACTGGCAACGATCTTACTTGGCTTGCCGGGTCTTCTCACGCACAGCCCATTTCCAAAGGTCTCGGTCCGTAGTCATCGCCTCGGTGAGGCCCAATGTACGAAGGTCTTGCCTCACCACCTCAGCCCAGGTCTTCCTGGGCCTACCTCTTCCACGGGTTCCCTCAACTGTTAGGGTGTGGCACTTTTTCACGCAGCTATCCTCCTCCATTCTCACCACATGTCCATACCAGCGCAATCGTCTCTCTTGCACGCCACAACTGATGCTTCTAATGTTCAGCTTTTCTCTCAAGATACTTACACTCTGACGGGTATTCACATTGACATTACACATCCAACGGAGCATACTGGCTTCATTCCTTGCGAGCTTACGTATGTCCTCAGCAGTTACAGCCCATGTTTCACTACCATGTAGCATGGTTGTTCGTACGCATGCGTCATACAGTCTGCCTTTTACTCTGAGTGAGAGTCCCTTTGTCGCCAGCAGGGGTAAGAGCTCTCTAAACTTTGCCCAGGCTATTCTTATTCTAGCAGCTACACTTTCAGCGCACCCACCCCCACTACTAACATATATATATATGTGTGTGTGTGTGTGTGTGTGTGTGTGTGTGTCCCCCCAACATCGCTTGACAACCGATGCTGGTGTGTTTACGTCCCTGTAACTTAGCGGTTCAGCAAAAGACACCGATAGAATAAGTACTAGGCTTACAAAGAATAAGTCTTGGGGTCGATTTGCTCGACTAAAGGCAGTGCTCCAGCATGACCACAGTCAAATGATTGAAACAAGTAAAAGAGTAAACGACACAGATCCAACCTCTCAATCCTACCCTACAATGTCATTCTAAAAATAAACAGTCACATCATTGAAATCTCAAAGCTATGATGAAATATTGCACACAACGAGGTCTTTAGCTTCAAATATTGTTTTAGCTAAATTTACATCAGCTTAGTTATGCTTGATATTTATTATATTGTTGTTAACACTGTAAGTTATCTAAATCATTAATTTTTCCAATAACCTCAATCTGTTGCCTAGCTCTTATCATAAAAATGTTTAATACAACGAAACAATGATCTGAAGTTATATAAATTTTATAAATCAAAAAAATAAAAATAAAATTTGGTTTTCAAGATTTTTGATGTAAACTCATGTGGCATAATGACCCTCATGAGATACAAAATAATAAATTTAAAAAATAAGAAAGAAATTATGATGTGAAATTTCTGCAGGTACAGGCATGGTTGTGTGGTAAGAAGCTTGCAGAAGCATTACCCCGCCGGGCAAAATGCTTTCGTCTGCCATTATGTTCTGAGTTCAAATTCTGCCAAGGTCGAATTTGTCTTTCATCCTTTCAGGGTTGATAAATTAAGTACCAGTTATGTACTGGAGTCGATGTAATCAACTTAGTCCCTTTGTCCTTGTTTGTCCCCTCTATGTTTAGCCCCTTGTGGGCAATAAAGAAATAAGAAGCTTGTTTCCCAACCACATGCTCTGGGTTCAGTCCCACTACATGGCACCTTGGCCAAGTGTCTTCTGTTATAGCCCTGAGCTGACCAAAGCCTTTGTGAGTGGACTTGGTAGGTGGAAACTGAAAAGAATCCAGTTCTATGTGTGTGTGTGTCTTTGTATGTCCTCCATTACAACCTGAAAACCAGTGTTGTGTTTATGTCCCTGTAACTTAACAGTTTGGCAAAAGAAACTGTTGGAATAAACATAAAGCTTATAACAAACAAAAAAATAAATAAATAACTGGGGTCGATTCATTCAACTAAAAACTCTTCAAAGTGGTGCCCCAGTATGGCCACAGTCTAATGGGTGAAACAAGTAAAAGATAAAAAGGTCCCTGGATAACGGTTGTTTAAGGATGTTGAATGAAACACCCATGTTTCCAAAGGTGAATTATCCAAACTCCAAAGAATTCCTCTCAACACATGGCTATGATGCTCCCCCACTGCTTACAAGCAAATCTGTGGTATTGAACGGAATATTTGCTGTAGCCCGTCTTTTATACCTAGACAAAACAATGTACATGATAACACTTCCAATCATTTAAGATCAGAAGCCATGAAAGCCATTGCTTGGTACTGCATCAGGGAAATATTATTATTATTATTTTTTGTTCCACTAGTAGAAGTAAAAACAGTAGAGAGCTTGACTAAATAGCAAGCTAGTTCCACTTAGCTAAAATCTTTTAATTACTGAATTCATATCCAGCCAGAGTTGACATTATTTTTCATTCTTCCCAAGGTCGATAAAATATGTATCAGTAACATACTGGAAATTAATTCACTTGACTAAATTCTTTCCTCAACAAATGATTTTGATAATGTTAGCTTTATCTGGGAGGAAAAGATAAATGCCTGCAAATATATCAATTCAATGTATTACTATATCTTTCCTAAAGAATTAGCATATAAAATGTCTCATTTATGATAATTACAAATGTAATTAATCAGAGACCACACAAAATTTAAATATTAAACTGTAGCAACATTTCAATTCAATGTCATAAAAATATTGTAATATAAAAAAAAAAAATATATATATATATATTTTTTTTTTGTACATTACATACTCATTTTCCTGCTATCAGTAATAATAATAATAATACTAGTTCTTTTTTTTAATAATGATAATAATAATAATAATAATAACAGCAATAATAATAATAACAGTAATAATAATTTATAGCAATAATAATAATTTAAAATTTCTGTAACAAGGGCAGCTTGCGGGAGGGGATTAATTCAATTACATTGATCCCCAGTATTTCACTGGTACTTAATTTATCAATCCCCGAAAGGATGAAAGGCAAAGTTGATCTTGGCGGAATTTGAACTCAGAACGTAACGACGGGTGAAATATCGCTAAGCATTCCATTCAGTGTGCCAAGAATTCTGCTAGCTTGTGGCCTTAGTAATAATAATAACAACAACAATAATCCTTTCTATTATAGGCTCAAGGTCTGAAATTTTGGGGGAGGGGAGTGGTTGATTACACTAACCCCAGTGTTTCACTGGTACTTAATTTATTGACCCTGGAAAGATGAAAGGCAAAGTCCTCAAAGACCTCAGTGGAATCTGAGCTCAGAATGTAAAGATGAATGAAATATCGCTAAACATTTCACCCGGTGTACTAACGATTCTGCCATAATGATAATAATAATAATAATAATAATAATGATGATGATGATAATGATAATAATGACTTACAAATATATATAACATACAGAAAATTGCACTACTGGGCACTGCACACATCCTACGCAAAACACTTTCAATACAGTAACCATAAGAGCATCACAGCAAACCACAGCACATACCTAAGGCACACAGAGCTGCACTCGGTAGTGAAGTGAAAGCACGTTATAAAATTAAAACTACTGAACAATAATAATAATAATAAAAATAACAACAATAATGGTTTCAAATTTTGGTGCAAGGCCAGCAAGGTCGGGGGAGGGTGAAGTCGGGTGGATGGACAGGTAGGCAGATAGACAAATAAGAGGATAAATGGATAGACTGAATAGATGGATACACAGATGGATACCTGGACAGACAGACGGATAAATGGACAGATAGATAGATAAAGTGCACTGAATTAAAAACTTGGTGCCATTATATTACAGGTTCTTATTTTAGTAAATTACTTTGGGAAAGACAAAGTCCACAAGTAGGATTTGAAAGCTAAACCATACAAGCCATCATAAGACACCTGCGTACACACAACTCTCAGTAACAATTCCACTATCCTAGAGCAATAGTAATGAACAACACTAATATGTATGTAACTACACATCATGGCTAAATGACCAAAGACTACATTATAGGAATGACAATGGGACAGAGAGAGTGATACTAAGAAATATGGTAAGAGAGAGCGGTGGGGATATGGTAATGGAGAAGTGAAACTGTAGTAGTAATGGTGGTCGTGGTGGTGGTGGCGGTGCTGTTAATGCTGGTGATAGTGACTGTTGTGTTGATGGTGGTGGTCATGAAAGGATGAGAGGTGACAGGGTTAGTGGAATAAGAAGTTGAGTGTGGTAGAGAGAGAGCTGGTGGGTCGGAGATGGTGGCAGAAGTTATGATGGGAGTTTATAGCAATAATAACAGCGGCAGTGAAAGCATTAGTGGTGGTAATTATAGTGGTAATAATGGAAGGAGCGGAGGAGTGGGAGGGGTGGTGGTGGTGGTGGTGGCAGCAGGGGAGATGATGGTGACAACGATGACGACTTTGGTGGTGTTGGCGGAAACAATAAATCAGAACCTAACACCATAGTCCAGTAGGCAGAGACAAGATAGAGCATAGAATTGAACATTTTTCTGGTGCTGAGTAGAGAAAGTAATGGAAAAAGTGAATAATAATAATAATAATAATAATAATAACAATAATAATAACGATAATAAAAATAACGATAATAATAATAATAATAATAACAATAATAATAACAATAATAATATTAATAATGAAAATAATAATAATAATGATGATGATAATAATGATAATAATAATAATGATGATAATAAAAATAATAATGATGATAATAATAAAAATAATATTATTAATAATAATAATAATAACAATAATAATAATAATAATAACGATAATAAAAATAATAATAATAATGATAATAATAATAATAATAATAATAACGATAATAAAAATAATAATAATAATGATAACAATAATAATAGTAATAACAATAATAATATTAATAATAATGATAATAATAATAATGATGATGATAAAAATAATAATGATGATAATAATAATAATAATAATAATAATAATGATGATAATAATAATGATCATAATAAGAAAGCATTTTGCATTTTTATGCTGTCTACTCAAGGCTGGGAGTTGTCCGAATTAAGGGAAATATGATAAGTGGTAAAGAAAATAACAGTAATGTGAACAACACATAAAACCCCCTAAAAGAAAGAATATTCATACTGTACATTATCGGTTTATGACACACCAATGAATTGATTTCTTTCCGGAATTATCTGAAAATAAATTCTCTGCTCTGACTGAGTCACTATTGGCAGATCCATGGGGAATAACAGACATTTGCAGTGCATATTTATGGTGCATAATTAATTTACAAGTCAGCAAGAAGCAGAAGTTCAAGATAAAAGCTGTCTTTTGTAAAGAAGGGGAAATAAAGTAACAGAGTTTGCAAGTGGGGTCTCAATTTCACAGTGGTTGTGGGATGATGATCAGATCGTTACTGGAGCTTGTTTGTTCGTTTAGTAACAGCAAGACAAGTTGGAAACAATTTACAGAAGAATGCAGCGAAGATAATGGTTCATAACCAAAAGAATGTACTGACAGACAGTCTTGTGTGAGCTACAAGGAGAGGGGAAAAAACGATTTTACTGTCACACCAAAACAGTGTCTTGGGGTGATTGAGAGAGAGAGAGAGAGAGAATGAAAGACAATAGAAGTCGACAATTGGCTGAGGTCACAACAGCAAAGAAACACACAATTTCATCAATAGGAAAAGCACTGAGAAAATAATAATAATAATAATAATAATAATAATTAAATAGGCATAGCTATGGCCATGAGTTAAGAAGATTGCTTTACAACCATGTGGTTTCAGGTTCAGTCCCACTGCATGATGCTTGGGCAAGCATCTACTACAGCACCAGGTTGACTAATGCCTTGTGACTGAATTTGGTAGATGGAAACTGTGAAGGAGCCCATCATGTATGTGTGTCTTTGTGCTTGCATTAGCATCTAACCTCCTACTACTTGGAAACCAGTGTTGGCTTGTTTATATCCCCATACCTTAGCATAGCAGTTCAGCAATAGAGACTGATAAAATAAGTACCAAATTTTTTAAACTTAAGTGTTGGGGTTGATTGGTTCAACTAAAACTCTTCAATGTGATGCCCCAGCATGACCACAATCCAATGAGTGAAACAAATAAAAAATAAAAGAAAAATAGCTTGGTGCCAAAATATTTTTTCTGCAATATATACTGTCAACATTCATCAAAAACTTTCTTCAACTCACTATAGCTGTATAGCCAACTTGCTAGATTACTTACTGATCACAAGTTCAAAGTATTCTACAGCCAACATTCTATGTCCCTATGGAATAAATTCATTCTGCCACTTTGCCTTATGGCTGAATATGCATAGGGGACACTCACTTTTCATGGTTTAATGATTAGTATTTACAATTTCTTCCCCATAATCAAAAACAAAGGCTTACAGCAAGAATAATACACACACACACACACACACACTTCCAAGTTGTACTTGTTTGCCAAGTGACTTGATCTGAGGCCATGTGATTAAACTGAAAATGTTACATTGGGGAAGAGCAGCTTTATAATAGACACTGCTATTAAGGAACAAACAAAATGTGAGTATAATAGGTTCTTTTTCTTTTTTGTTTCTTAAATGACTAAAACGACTTTTCCACCTAAAAGTGCTGCCAATCAGTATGGATTAGGAAAAAAGCAAACTCATTCACACACACACACACACACATATATGAGGGGGTGCTGAAAAGTTCCTGGCTTTGGGTAAAAGAATATACAGGAGGATCAGTTAATTATGATTTTATTCAACATATTCCCCTCTCAGATTCACACACTTAATGCAGCAGTCCTTCAGTTTTTCTAAGACCTGTCAAAGAACTCGGAAGGTTGGGCCTCCAACCAGGCATTTCGCAATACCTTTAAAGTCAGGAACTTTTCAACACTCCCTCATATGTGTATTTATATATATATATATATATATATATATATATATATATATATATATATATATATACACATATATATATAGAATAATAATAAATGGAGCAAAACACATATAATCAATAAGTTCCTGATTATACGCGTTTTGCTCCATTTATTCTTCTTCTTCTTCATATCTACTCAAAATACATCACTTTAACATGGAATTTCTACCCATTAACCGGGTATAATATCCCAGCTTTTGTGTGATTTTTGCTACCCTGGTAACTATTAACATATTTGCATTGTCGAAGTTTTTCAATCAAGATAATATTAATATATATATACATATATACATATGTATATATGTATATATATATATACATATGTATATATGTATATATATATATATATATATATATATATATATATATATATAAGGTTATAAGGTTGAGATATATTTGTGCATGTGTGTTATTGTGTATTGGTAGCTGCTAGAGAGTGCAGCCAACCATCGGGAACTTGGAAGCTTGAGTAATTCATTTGTTTGCACTCAAACATTCTACAGCATTGGTAGCCTAAAGGATCATCTATAATTTCTGTTATTCAGCACATTACAGAAGTAATAATTACCATACTGGTAATGGTATGGTGGTGGTGATAGTGATGGTGATGATGGGGTAGAAGGATAAAACTAGTGTTTGTTCAATTACAGTGGAAACACTTCGTATTAAAAAGGACCATGTTTCACTATCGATGAAAGGGAGAGATTTAATACAGGATTACTTTTAACAACCGATTTTATTTGATTTCCTTATTAAAAAGAGCAGAACTTCAGCAAATTGAATAGGTCTGCTGACAAAGTAGAAACTAGCGACAAAGCTAGATTAAGCGCAACAATATGAAATTATGCTACATGTAACAAAAGGGGAGTGATGCAGTTATCAATAGACGGAATGATATCTAGGTATCAATTGAATGGCTTGAAATTTGCAATTCTAGCAATAAGAACTGAGCAAGTAATTTAATCAGCCCTAGGGAGCCAGAAGAGGTTAGCATGCTAAGAAGAATGAAACGATGTGATATAGACATGCACATCTTCTGTATGTGACATGTAAGATCAAGAAAAGTAACAGATTGGAACAATGGCTGAAAGTCTATTAACATCCATTTATTTCAGAGATGTGCTGAAGATATTTCAATCTTGTTTTGTTAGTTGTAGTCTAATTAAGAAGAATTGAGACTGGGAGCTGAAAGGAATATTCAAATACACCAGACCAACAGTGCAACATTCAAATATGACAGAGAGGAACTGCATGATGAAGATTTCAATGAAATTCTATAGAAATCAACATAAACTTCATTGGTATGTTTAATATACAACAAAAGATAAGAGTAGGTACAATACTAAGTGTTTGTAGCTGCTGCCATGCATAAAGAAACTAACCTCTCGTTTCTCTGTATGAAGAATAACTTGAGAATACTAAACAACTCAAGCCCCAGAAGGGTTCAACTGTTACCATCAGAAGAGATGCTTCTAAAGTAGTCTATACCAGTTCCTTCTTTACTGTACCCAGCAGATTTCTGTTTTCCTCATAGTTGGTAATTACCAAAGAGTTCTTTATGCTCCTGTAGTCATTCAGGTGCTTAAACAACAGTATTCTGACCAGGTGAACCAAAATTATGTTGTGCCAGTACAAATCTTGATTGCTCAGTTAAATCAGTTCTCACACAGGTACAAGAATGGCTATGTTGATTAAGAGGCTTGATTTGCAACCACAAGGTGTCGGTCCTACAGCACAACACATTGAGCAGTTTCTCTTTTTACAATAACCATAAGCCAACCAAAGCTTTGTGAGTAGATATGGTAGATGGAAACCGAAAGAAGTCTGTTGTGTGTGTGTGTGTGTGTGCGTGTGTGCGTGCCTTTCTCTTGACACCAAGAGATGCTTGTAAACGAGTACCATCATCATCACACATATTTCAGTGGAAGCTCTTGACAGTGGTCTTTCTAAAATGAAGACCCACCCTTCTCACCAACACAAACACAACAATAACATTTCATTAAGCAGATTAATTAGCATAAACATCAAATGGACAAATTCTACACCTTAGTTTCCCCACTTTGCTATCCTTTTGTTACTCATTCTTAAACACCAACTACCTTAAATTAACTGAAATTACTACTTTCTTTAACGTCTCAGGTTGAAGCCTGCTCTGATTTCCATCACCAATTACATAAAATAAACAACAATAAATTTACAGAAACTTCATAATTTACAGACTATTCACTTTCAGCACATATGCAGAACTGTCAGCTAACCCTCACAAATAGCTGAACACATTCTCTACAAATTACATTCATCGGTCTACTATTCACTACATATCTAAATGAAATAATCTTCCTAATTACCTAATTACAAATAGTTTCCTCCCTCCCCAAAGTTCTTCACACATCTTTTCTGTTATTTATGGCAAAATTGAAAACTATATTCTAAAAGTTTATACGAGATTCATTTCCATTGTAAAGAAGAACTTTCTCTTTTGCCATCAGACCATTGAGAGAATATCCTGCTGGTAGAAGCAACAGGCTATAGAGAAGTTACAAAACAAAAACAAAAAATAAAGAACTAAAGTATTCAAACAAGCTTCAGTCCAAATAAATCTTATTGTTCTTTACTAATTAGGATAATGAGAAATACTGTAGTTGTACTGTAGAATGCACTCCAGTATCTTTATTATTTTTTTGGTAATTATATTTTAATGATTTAGATATTCAAGTATATCTCTTTTGATGCTTAATAACAGACATCTTTGTTACAGATACCATTGAGTTCTTATGATACAGCAATTCAGGTATATCACAGTATCTGTTTCAATTGTTGATATATATAGAGAGAGATACAAAGGAATTTCACATCTAAATAGTTTTATTATAAATTTGAAATCTAATCCACATCTGTGAATAGAGTACAGAGTTAACTTCAAGAAAAGTAGATATTTATCTATCATATATAGATAAATGTATTCATTCATATGTGAAACCTAAGAACTAACAGAAACCATGTCTGGAATTCAGAGTATTGTGACAGAAATATTCAAGAGGGTGGCCAAGTCAAGAAGGTACTGGACAGAGTTTTCAATCTAGACTCCTGTATAATGACAATGGATGGGGAGATAAAAAAAAAATAAAATTTAGTGAATGGATGACACGGGGAAAAACGGAGATCATTCAGAGAAACAATGTCTTGTAATGATGATAGAATGAAGAGATGGAGTGGGGGGTGCAAGATCAGAGACAAGCATTTAATGTGAATTCAACAATTAAAAGAATAGCTTTAATGTGAATGTTAGCAACAATATTTTAATAATAGATTCAGGTACTCAAAATAGACAAACTTTTAGTCAAATTAACCCTCAATGCACTGATTGAATTTTAGCTTATCATATAATATGCTAATCATATGCAAATCAGTTCTTGCAACCTCTTTCTAATGGCCAGTAAAAATGAAATGTGTTTACCACATATGAAATAGAAAATTCCAGAAAGAAGACTACTATTAAAAACGGGTTAACTCCGTTCCCATGTCTCAAGGGTACACACAGCACAGGACTATGTGTACTTTGTTCCCACAGAGTAAGGGTTAAACACTAAATCTAATCTAGATATTTGAGATAGGAATAATTTTTTATCCTCATAAGGGAAATAAGTTATATTACAGAAGAGTTTTAATCATTTTAATGATGTGCTAACAATGAATGGTTAATAGAGTATGTAAAGATTTTAGTAGCAAATAAGACATGTAATTCTGTAACATAATGCACCATAGATATGAGTGTGAGAAACTTTTAATCAGTGATTTGGTAGAATGATTATGATGCAACAACAAACAAGTGTGTTGCTGTTTTTCAGCCATAGATTTGTCCTGAAAAGCAGAGCAAATATCAAAAGCTTTCCAGCTGTGACAAGCTCATTTTATTTTCAGACTGAGTTTTTCCAGATCTATATTTTCCAATGTGACTTGTTTTGTTTTATGTTGTTTTTTTAAAGATGATAGCATGTTATTTGAGAGAAATTTCACAGTTATTTTTAGCAGGTTGAGTAATTATATAGAAGCTCAAAGTGTGTTCAACAAAATTTGAGTTGGGGAAAGCTTTCCACTAAGAAACAAGATGTTTTTTTCTTTTTTAAACCTGAAGATATTGTAATGGAAAGAGAAACTTTCTACAGGTCACAGAAAGCAAAATAACACATTTGAGGTGGGGGGAAAAAAGCGTAGATTTATGGGGCAGAAAAAAAATCAAGAGAAGTATTGGCATTTATCAGCCTCTAAGTTTAAAACTGTTTAAATGTTTCTGTAGACTAAAGGTAAAACCAGGGTTTAACACAGCAGAATGTCCGAGTCATATCTATTACAGGAATTCATAACTCTAACACTACTGTAGGTGTTGGAATATAATTTTCAAGAGACAGCATGCAGATATTATAATACCTGAAGAACTGACATACAATGTATGTGTGTGAGTGTCAATAGTGAATATCAAAGCCATGTTGTAACAGCAATGATCACTGAGATAATAGATGTTGACACCTTAATGAGCAGATATTATATAACAGAAGGCATCTGGAATTATATATTGAATAATATGTTATGATTACCTATAGTCTTTCTTTAACATGACAGGGCAGCTTCCAGTGAATCATCTCAGTGTTCTTATATATTTTGATAGATTTACCAAGTAGCAGGAGTAGTAGTAGAAGCAAAAGTATTGAATAATAGCAATAGCAACAGCCACTGCAACTGAAGTAACAGTAACAGGGTAATATGGGTTTCTTAAGTAAAGCTGAAACTTCTAGAACTAAATGTCTTACATTGCAATATAAAGGATGATATAATTTTATCATCCTATATATATATATATATATATATATATATATATATATATATATAGGATGATATAATTTCATAATTGGCAACCGAATGTTTAGTGTAATATCCACTCGGTCATTTCATCTATATTATAGTAAGAACGATAATCCTTTCTACTCTAGGCACAAGGCCTGAAATTTGGAAGGGAGGGTTTAAGTTGAGCTCATTGACCTCAGTACTCAAATGGTACTTAATTTATCGACCCTGAAAGGATGAAAGGCAAAGTCGACCTTGGCAGAATTTGAACTCAGAATGCAAAGACGGATGAAATGCCACTAAGCACTTTGCCTGGCATGCTAAGTGTTCTGCCAGCTAGCTGCCATAATAATAATAATAATAATAATAATAATAATAATAACAATAATAATAACAATAATAATAACAACAATTCTGGCTATTATAGGCACAAATTTTGGGGGAGTGGGGCTAGTCGATGACATTGACCCCAATGAGTAACTGGTACTTTTTTCATTGGCCCTGAAAGGCTGAAAAGTAAAGTCGACCTCGGTGGAATTTGAAATCAAAACGTAGCGACAGGCAAAATATCGCTTAGCATTTCATCCAGCGTGTTAACAATTCTGCCAACTTGCTGCCTCAATAACAACAACAACAATAATAATAATAATAATAATAATAATAATAATCTAGTTTCTTGTATAAAGCAATAGAGTATATTTATGGCACATATTTTATTAAGTGAGGAAATATATAAACGTCCAGGCTGAGCTAGACTGAATCTGAAAGTGGAATTAAATATTGTAAAACATCTAGTTTAGTCCTCCCTCCTTCTCTCTCTTTCCCCGCCTCTCTCTCCCCCTCACACACATGCACGCACGTCCACACACATACACACACGCACTATTATGATATTATATAATAAAATTATATATAATATGAGATTATAAAACGATAAGGGATGGTGGAAGTCTGTGAAACCAAGTAAGTTGATGGAACCTGTTACCAAATATTGGAGAGTTAACCAATTTGATGTTAGATGTAAAGCTTTTATACTATAAAACAAAATTGCAGCAGCAGCAGCAGCAGCAGTAGCAACATTGAAATGATGGCAAAGAAATACAAATCAGGCAAAATATATATATATATAATATAGTCTTGGAGTGGAATGAACTCTATGTGGAGACTTCAGAGAAATCTCAAGTCTGAAGAGCACATAAACAAATCACACAGCCAACTACACAAATAAAAATCATTCCTGCAAAAATAATGTTATATATGTATGTATGTATGTATATATATATATATATATATATATATATATATATATATACACACACACACAAAAATGTTACAAATATATATACACACACACACACACACACACACACATATATGTATATATATATATATACGTATATATATAGATATATAGATATATATATACATATATAAATATACACACATATATATATATATATGTATATATCATAAAACATAAAAACATCTATGTGGGTTTTACTTTTGTAGGAATTACACACACACACACATGAATATGTGCATGTGTGTATATATGTATGTACATATATACACATACGCACACACACACACACACACACATATATATATATATATATATATGCACACATCTAGATATATGTGTGTGTGTGGATGTGTTTTAAAAATATATACATATAAGCACATATTCTCTAACATGTACACTCTAAATGTGTGTGTGTGTGTAAGCTAATATTTATAAATGTATTTGAATTTTATATATTTTGTGTGCATGCATGCTTGTGTGTGCATGTGTGTGTGTGTGTGTGTGGCGTGTGTGTGTGTGTGCAATGTGAAAGAGTTTTTGCTTCTATTCTACACCAAACGAATGAAATACAATAAAAACCCCGCACACCACATTTTATTTACTTGGACTTCTTCCTAATAGATGGTTTGTGGATAAAAAAAAAAGGAGGATAGTGTAGGGACAGTACAAGGTACAGGAAGAGAGGGTGGAGAAAAAAAAGAAGAAAAAGGTGGGGAGCAGGAAAGCAAAAGAGAATTAATACATTTTTTTTTCTTTCCTACACAGATTTAGAAATCAATCAACAATGAGCGTTGGTTCTTTTCCTCTCTTTCTTTTTTTTTTTTTTCTTTCTCCCCTTCATATTGGACTTCATAACATATTACACAGGAAGCAAAAAGCATGAAAGACGGAATGGTTATGGGGCTGGGGCTGGGGTTGGGGCTGGCTGGTGGTGGCGGTGGTGTTGCCGGTGCTACTGCTACAGCGAATATGGTGGGGGTGGGAGAACAAAAAGAAAAAAAAAATGAAAGGTTAGATATCATAAATGATAGGATTAATCAGAGATTAGGATTAAAAGATGGAACAAATTGTTGAGGTAACACACAAAGAATGACAGGAACAGGTTGAACAGAAAAAAAAAAATATATATATATTATATATATATATATATATATATATATATATATAAATTGTTAGACACACATACATGTATGCATATATGTGAATGTGTGTGGATATACATATGTACATACACACACATATATATATATATACATTATGCGTATATATGTACATATTTATTCTTTATATGCACAGACACACATGGGAAAGGGAATAATGTCATATATACAACATTCCTGTGGGTCATAATAACAGAATGGTACCTGCTGTCATCTATAAACCAGAAAATTATACAGACATGGAGAGAGGTGGTGTGTGTGGGGGGGGGGAAATAAAAGAAAAAGAATAAAACCTAAATCTTCAGAACCTTATAAATAATGTTTCATACACAGTGGA
>NC_142936.1:9776487-9796487 GCF_046866305.1 Octopus bimaculoides
TATTATTGATGTATGTATTTGTATCTGGAACAAGTTTAAAGAGTCCCTAAAATAATTCTGAAAGCTTGCCAGCTATAAGAAAAAGGTTTCTTTACTAAGAGAGTGTGTGTGAGAGAGAGAAAGAGAGAGAGAGAAAGAGAGAGAGAGAAAGAGAGTATAACTGCAAGAGAAAAAAAGTAGATAAAAAAATGAAAGAAAAAAATGAGGAAAAGAAAAAATGAGCGAAGGTTTTTATCTCTTTCCTGTTTGATGTTATTTTCTGTTGACTGGAACCAATGTTATAATGGTAAAGAACAGCACTGGTGAAGAGAGAAGAGGACATCGGAATAGAGAGTACTTACATGTGAAGGAATGTACAGATCAAACACTGTATGTGTGTCCAAGTCAATAGCGTGAAAGCCTATACTGGAAGCATATATTACTTTCAATCTTTGATTCTCTTCAATGGTGAGGTCCACTAACAGAGGTCGATTTTGTAGCTCAGGTATGGACTGGAAAACAAAAAGAAAAAAACGATAATAATAATAATAATATTAATAATAATAATAATAATAATAATAATACTAAATAGATTGAAGAAGTAAAAAAAAAAAACATATGTGCGGACTAGAAATAAGTTTATTTCGATGTCAAAAGAAATAAATTATTTAACATTATTCTCAGGCATGTCGCTATGATTTCTTGTATGAATTATTATAAGACAGAAGCTGAAATACAGGAGAGAGAGAGATAGATAGAAAGACAAAGAGAGGTGTACAAATATACCTTATTCAGTGATGCTCAAATGATATCCATGTACACACATATATGTAAGCACAATGGCTGAGAAGTTAAGGTGCTATAGCCAATTTTTTTTTCTGTTTTTTTTTCCTGTTTTTTTCTTTTGTATTTTTTTTTTTATTTCTCCCTGACCAAAGCACATACCACAATTTGTTTCAGCCTGCCTGGCTAAACAAAAACTAGTTTGCATTCCTACTTCATGGTTGAAAAGCTAACAGTGGGAAGGACATCCAGCAACAAGAAAAAAAAAAATTGTCTCCATATACATGCAATAGCTATACATAAGGGTATCTGTGTGCTTGCATGTGTGTATGGGCATAAGTATACACACACACACACACACACACACACACACACACACAGCAGCCATTTGGCAAGGTCTTAGAGTGTTGGCAAGATTACTTTGTGGTGGTCATTCTGGGTGCTTGAGCTACGAGTTCAAATCCTGCCATGATCAACTTTACTTTGCATCCTTTTGTGGTTAGGAATATATCAATATATGATGGGGGGAGGGTCACTTCTATTTTTCTTTCTTTTTGTTCATCTGTGTCTTTCTGAAAGACATCGGCTGTGGTTAGACTTGGAAAAGGGTAAGCTCCATAAAAGGGGTGAACTTCACAAAACTGTCATAGCAGTACTCCTATGAGTCCACCACAAAGTAGAGACCCCATGGTAAGGCAAGACAGCATATACATGTGTATATACAAATATACATATATTTATATATATACACACACACACACAAATACATACAAATATGCATATGTCTTTATATATACATGCATGTATATGTGCATATCATCATCATCATCATCATCGTTTAACGTCCGCTTTCCATGCTAGCATGGGTTGGACGATTTGACTGAGGACTGGTGAAACCGGATGGCAACACCAGGCTCCAGTCTGATTTGGCAGAGTTTCTACAGCTGGATGCCCTTCCTAACGCCAACCACTCAGAGAGTGTAGTGGGTGCTTTTACGTGTCACCCGCACGAAAACGGCCACGCTCGAAATGGTGTCTTTTATGTGCCACCCGCACAAGCCAGTCCAGGGGCACTGGCAACGATCTCGCTCGAAAATCCTACAGGAGCCAGTCAGGCGGTACTGGCAACGGCCACGCTCAAAATGGTGCATCTCATGTGCCAACCGCACAAGAACCAGTCCAGGGGCACTGGCAACGATCTTACTTGGCTTGCCGGGTCTTCTCACGCACAGCCCATTTCCAAAGGTCTCGGTCCGTAGTCATCGCCTCGGTGAGGCCCAATGTACGAAGGTCTTGCCTCACCACCTCAGCCCAGGTCTTCCTGGGCCTACCTCTTCCACGGGTTCCCTCAACTGTTAGGGTGTGGCACTTTTTCACGCAGCTATCCTCCTCCATTCTCACCACATGTCCATACCAGCGCAATCGTCTCTCTTGCACGCCACAACTGATGCTTCTAATGTTCAGCTTTTCTCTCAAGATACTTACACTCTGACGGGTATTCACATTTCACATGTGCATATATATATATATATATATATATATATATATATATATATATATATATATATATATATATATATATATAGTTCGAATTTACAGTAAACAAGATGAAGACGGTGTAGGAACAATGTGTGTGTGTGTATATATATATATATATATATATATATATATCTGCCATATATTAGCATAGCATCTGTCAAAATTGACCGAGTTTATTTGAGTATGGACTACATTATGCAAATGAATATCACGTGTGGTAAGTAGCTTGCTTACCAACCACATGGTTCCGGGTTCATTCCCACTGCATGGCACCTTGGGCAAGTTTCTTCTTCTATAGCCTCAGGCCAACCAAAGACTTGTGAGTGGATTTGGTAGACGGAAACTGAAAGAAGCCCGTCATATATATGTGTGTATATATATGTATGTGTATATGTCTGTGTGTCTGTGTCTGTCCTCCCAACATCGCTTGACAACCAATGGTGGTGTGTTTACATCTCCGTAACTTAGCGGTTCGGCAAAAAGAGACCGATAGTATAAGTACTAGGCTTACAAAGAATAAGTCCTGGAGTCGATTTGCTCGACTAAAGGCGGTGCTCCAGCATGGCCGCAGTCAAATGACTGAAACAAGTAAAAGAGAGTATTTGCATTACTCTAGTCAGAGAGTGTAATAAACACACATAGAGTGGGATGTATACAAACCATTCTATACTGAAAGAAATCAAGTATAAGACAATGACACTTGTTGAAAATTTAAACATTATACGAATAGCATTTCTTTCAGAGCACCTCAACTTCACTAATCTACAAGTAGTCTAGTAGTGTACTGTTAACTTCAACATTAACGAATGACATACAAAGTCACCGAAACAACCAAAACTATAAATACAAAACACAAACAAGATATGGTGTAGTACAATGCAATGTAAATAGTCTGACTCCCTCAATGGCTCTAACTTATTAAAAACCAAATGAATATGAATCAATGCATATATGAATACCGGAATTTGGCTATATATGCACATATATAGCAGGAGTGGCTGTGTGGTAAGTAGCTTGCTTATCAACCACATGGTTCTGGGTTCAGTCCCACTGTGTGGCACCTTGGGCAAGTGTCTTCTACTATAGCCTCGTGCCGACCATAGCCTTGTGAGTGGATTTGGTAGACGGAAACTGAAAGAAGCCTGTCATATATACATATACATATATATCTATATCTATATATATATATATATATATATATATATATATCAGCAACATAGATGCAGGAGTGGCTATGTGGTAAGCAGCTTGCTTACCAACCACATGGTTCTGGGTTCAGTCCCACTGTGTGGCACCTGGGGAAAGTGTCTTCTACTATAGCCTCATGCCAACCATAGCCTTGTGAGTGGATTTGGGAGATGGAAACTGAAAGAAGCCCGTCATATATACATATATATATATATATATATATATATATATATATCAGCAACATAGATGCAGGAGTGGCTATGTGGTAAGCAGCTTGCTTACCAACCACATGGTTCTGGGTTCAGTCCCACTGCGTGGCACCTTGGGCCGACCAAAGCCTTGTGAGTGGATTTGGTAGACGGAAACTGAAAGAGGCCTGTTTATTCAACTAAAGATTCTTCGAAGCAGTGCCCCAGCATGGCCACAGTCTAATAACTGAAACAAGTATAAAAGAAAAGATATGTATTTATTATATATTATGTATGTCTCAGATGTACTGACACGTAAAATTCTTAACTACATCAACACTGTGATCCTCAGAAGATAACCAATCACCAGTCCATTAGCTGCATTTTCAATATGCTTTTGACTTGTTTATCGCCACTCACATAGTCACCCCTTACACACACACACACACACACACACACATACGTTTGTGTGCATGTTTGCGTGTAGTCATACAAATCGTTATTGACAAATGAATACTGACAAGAAAAATTTCTTCCTAACTGAAATTTAAGTAAACTCTTGAGCTCTGTTTGTAACGCTAAATGTTTTGACACTGTCTATATGAGAAACTTTCAAATTTATCAGAAACTTCTGCTGACAAATAATTAGGCGAAGAAAAAGAAACATGATGACAACAAAAGTAAACTCTAATATATTATGTGTAAGTCATTTATGTTCTTATACTTAGCAGCAGCTGCCAGTAGTGACATGCTGTTTCTCTGTGATGATGACATAACTAGAATGGCAGTTCCAGGGTCTTGCTTCTCACCTGCTACATCCACCTCTACTCACACCATCTCTAACCACCTGTTTATTCTCTGGTCATGTTCTTATGAAACTAACCCCTGCCACTTCACCCAATCTACTCTCTATATTCTCTCTGGTCATTAAACTGTGGCCATGCTGGAGTATTGCTTTCAAGAATTTTTAGTTGAATAAATTGACTCCCGTATTTTTTTTTTTTTTTTTTCCTTTAAATTCAGAAATTGTCATTAGTGTGGGAAAGAAATTTATTTGGGGGTTGCAAACCCAGGCCTGAAATTTTATTTTTACAAACAAGGTCAATTTTTTCAATCTTAATAATCAAAACAAACACCATAATAATAATAATAATAATAATAATAATAATAACAAGAACACCCAGAGAGCGCAAATCTCTGCCAATTCAACACCAATGTCCTCTCAACGATTAACCGGAGATGATTTTTAAAATGAGAATATCTGAAATAAAATTGGCTGCTCTCACAAACAAGAATACTAAAAATGAACCCGATCGGTCTCAAATAGAAAAATAATCCAAATATATACATATATAGAGTGAGAGGTGAAGGGAGAGGAGATGAAATACTAATACAGTGAAGGAGAAATAGTGAGAATAATAGCCATGACTGAGAGGGTGTTAGAGAAAGTAATGACAATGAGAAAGATGAAACGAAGTGATGAAGAGAGCATCATATGAATGAGAAAGGAAGGGGTGAGAGATGAATAACAAAGGAAGGAGTGAAAAAGTTGATAAACAGCATTTGAAGTGTGAGTACATGTGTGTAAAAGAGAGATACGTTTATGTGCATGTGTGTGTATATGTACGCTGACCCACACACATGCGCACAAACAAAAAGGAACGCAGTGTAAATAATGGACAGAGTCAAGACTATTGAAAAGGTTGCAAGACGCAACGAAAATTTTAGGAAAATAAAAATAAGGAATAAGTAGAAATTTTACCCATGAGTGTGTTAAATTATAAGGAACAAGAAGAAAATGACTCTCCCCAGACACAACAGAACATGCTTCAGCACACGAACTCACATAAAGAATCTTGCAAACCAAATCCAAAAACGAAATGAGAAGAAGTTCAAAAGTTTGTTATATTAAACTGCAATCTTTTCAAATTTTTATGTTTTCTAAACATTGAAGAGATTTGTCTCAGCATCGATGCTGGTTGCTAGATTTACAGATATGTTACATAAGACAACACAATATGTGTGTATCTGTGCATGCATGTGTAGGATAGGATTGTAAATATATAAACATATGTATGAATGATTGTATATGTATAAGCACTCTATGTGCCATTATACTGAAGCTGAACAAGTGTGATAATTACTAAACAATTAGAAATTGTATTCTAGAGTCAAGAGAATTACAATGATACAGGTTATCAATCCTCTTATGAGAGAGCTGGCTTTATTTTCACTCCATTTGCTAACAGTATCCATGTAGTTGGTTGCGTTGAGCTAGAGAAGATACCGATGACTGTAGCTATTCCAAAAGTTGGTAATAGATCATGGAAAGCTAACGTCTTTGGATATGGAATTCAGACTAATAGAATGGGTTTCAATTAATTTCGACAGAAGTCTGACGTTAATGGTTAAGGAAGGAAGAAGTGTTAGGATTGACATTAACTGGAACGAGGAGTTTACCATTGCAAAAGTGCACGCACACACACACACACACACACACACACACGCGCGCACACACAGCTTTTCCATTCTTTCTCATCCTAATCACATGTTGTTACAGATAAGTGTCTGCCAGATTTATCCCCAGCATCATTTATCAGAGATACTGTCATTAAGCCGAAATCACAATCAATACAGTCATGCCACTAAACATGCCAGACTGGATGGGGTGGCAGTGATGCAAGAGTAAGAAGCGGCAAGACAATGGTGGCGGCAGCGATGGTGGTGTGCACTTATAAGGTACAACAACAACAACAACAAAATTAATGATGATGATGATGATGATGATGATAGGAAAGCATTGATGGGAGTAGTTATTTATCTAGTTTTCCCACCTGAAATCAGCAGAGTCCAACAGACTGACTGATTGACACAGGCTGAGAAGAGACAATATAATTCCATCGCCCCTGCTACCCACCCTCACACACTCTCTCTCTCAACTCATCCGCCCAAATACTGATAATATGGCAATAATACAATCAACTCCTCCCACGGCTGCCCCCCCCCCCACCGCCCCACCCCTCCCAGCCACCTATCATTTACAGTAGGCTCAGGTGTGATGGCAATGGCAGCGGCGGTAGCAGTGGTGCTGATGATGCCAGTGGTTAATGGCGGCAAGGAGGTGAGACCGGGGGGGGGGGGGGGTGAAGGAAGAGAGGTTCTCTCTCTCTCTTGCTACCCCACCGCCCGCCCGCCCGCCCGCCCGTCCCCACCACCATCAATTTCATTTTAAAAAACAAAAAACAGTACAGCACAGAACAGAACAAACAAGCAAAGCAAGCAACAACCAATAAATAAATAAATAAAATATACGAACCGAAAACAAAACAAAGAATAAAAGATCAGAGAGGAGGCAATTTAAACAGCATTAACACAATGCAAAGGGAGACATTACACCTCGTGAGGTTCTGCTCAGGGGTGCAATAGAAACAGCAGCTGCACTATTATTCTTTAACTCCAATTTGCTATGATGGATTTAAACTTACAGCTGCTACAACAATTAGTCTTCATCACTGTTTTTGATGATGATAACAATAATGATAACGATGATGATTGTTTTTCCAAAGATAATTCTATATATTTACTTTATGTTGTTCATCAACACAAATGCCGATATATATATATATATATATATATATATATATATATATATATATATATATATTATATGCACACACACACACACAACTGCTACCACCTCTGTCACCACCATCATCTCACTACGTCTATGACTGCCATCATTGCCACTTCTATCACCACCACCACCACCACCACCATCATCATCATCATCATCACCACCACCTCCATCGCCATCACCACCACCCCCATCACAACTTCCATTGCCACTGCCAGCATCTCCAGCCATTACTACTACCAGCACCACCATCGCCATCTATACCATGACCACCACGACCACAACTCCAAATCCTATAAACTAATGCCACTACTACAACAGCCACCCATCACAACACTCACCATTGCCACTACTGGCAACACTACAACAGCCATCTTCACCGCCACCATCTTCACCACCACCATCATCATCATCATTACCTCCACCCCACCACAACAACAACTACCATTGCCACTGCTGGTATCTCCAACCATTACCACCACCACCGCCGCCATCTATACCACCACCACCACCACCACCACCACCACTCCAACTCCTACAAACTAATGCTACTCCCACAACAACCACCCATCACAACACTCGCCACTGCCACTGCTGTCAACACCACCACCAATACCACTCCAAACACACTATAAACTTCTACTGCTACCACTTCTACAAACACCTCCCTCTTCTCACTCATACCATCCAAACACAATAACCTACTGCAAGAATCATCCCTACCACCAACACCATCTCTACCCCCCCACACACACACAAGTTATTCTTATCCCTTTACCGATATATATTATTAATCTTATTTATTTAGTCTTCCTACTTAAATTTCTATTAATTGTATTATGTCCACTAATTCATTGGCACTCTCCCGGTTCCTTTTAATCCAGTCCAGCAGCATCAAGCCAAACAAGGCAATAGACATTAATAGGAGGTAATCAAAGACGCAAGTAAATATTTAATAGCAAGCACAACATAATCCCCTCTCTCTCTCTCTCTCTCTTACATATGTTCTTCTATCCAACCACTGACTTTCGACCATCCAAATAACCTCATCTAGTTGTTCCTATCTGTTAGCCAAGAGAAGCTGGAAAGAGCATGGAAACTACATATATACAAATATGCATGTATGTATGTATGTATGAATTGATGGAAGGATGTTTACACATGCACAAAGTAGTATGTGTGTTGTGGGGTATGGATATTGTGTTTACACAGCACACAGCATAAATGAGAATACCTGAAACACATAATGCAGGTAAATCTAGTTATTTATTTGAAAGCCTTTGGCTGAGGAGATTGCAGACAATGTGAAGACATCCTATTGTTCTCTTAAGGAAACAAATCGCCATACAAATCTGTTTTGGTGATGACTACCTCTGATCAGACACACACACTCTCTCTCTCTCTCACTTTGTACCCCCCCCCCACACACACACACAACATAGGTGTGTGTGTGTGTGTGTGTGTGTGTGTGTGTGTGTGTGTGTGTGTGTAAAATTCTATCAGATAATACAATCGTTCTTGCAAATATTTGATACATAAATACTTAAAACAGCCTTGGGCTATTTCAATGAAATGAAACTGGTAGATGGAAACTGTAAGGATGCTCATTGTGTGTGCGTGTGAATATAAACATAGACAAAATCTACAATTGGCACTGCCTTTCCTGGAAAATAACCTAAGCGGCCTCTTCATTGTTGGCATCGGCTCATTTAAAGAACAAACAAAGCAAATCATAACTCGGTTACAGTCATCCCAGTATTTGTCCTCTCTTGTAAAACATAGGTAATCATTGCTATAAATGGAAATAGAAACACAACATCATAGTTAAATTCTATATTAAAAATAATAATGATAATAATAATAACAAGAGCACTCAGAGAGCGCAAACCTCTGCCAAGGCAACACCAACATCCTCTCAAAGATTAACCATGGAAGATTTTTAAAATGGGAATATCTAAAATAAACTTGACTGCTCTCACAAATGAACCCAACCACTCTCAAAAATTAAGTAAAAAAAAAACAGGAAAAACAATGCAGAATCCTTGTCCGGTACCAGATCGATCCCAAAATCTAATCAGTTCGAGCCAGTCATGACATCAAGCATGCCTGAAAGTTTCATCCGAATCCATCTTGTGGTTCTCGAGATATTCTGTCCACGAACAAACAACAAACACAACTGAAAACAATACCTCTGCCTTTGCTAATAATAATAATAATAATAATAATAATAATAATAATAATAAAAGAGGCTATGCACACATATCAACATGGCCCAGTTTGTAATTGCTATAATAATTTCAATCCAGGGCTACAATAGAAGACACTTGCTTAAGGTCCTACACAATGGTCAATCCAATAGATAAAAAAAAAATAAAGCACAAATACATTGATGGTTTATACTTCAGGCTTTGGTGCCTTTATTAGAAGTCAAGAAAGACTTGAATGATACTGGGGTCATATATTTAAATGAAATCCCACAAACAGGCATGATCATGTGGTTAAGAAGCTAGATTTGCAGGTGTGTGGTTTCAGGTTCAATTCCACTCTGTGGCACCTTGGGCCAACAAATTCCTTGTTGTGAGTGAATTTGGTTGACAGAAACTGTGTAGAAGCACATCTTACATATATATATATATATATATATATATATATATATATTTAGACACACAAACATACACACAGTGGACTTCCATACAGTTTCTGTCTACCAAATTCACTAACAAGGCATTGGTCAGCCCACGTTTATAGTAGAAGACATTTGCCCAAGGGGCTGCACAATGGGGTCAGAAATACAAAAACCAAGAAAGAAAGAATGAATGAAAGAAGAAAAACTCGAACTAAAATTCCTCTTTATGGGTTTTGAACTCACGACTACTATTAGGAAAATAAACAGAGAGAAGTTTTTCGTTTTTAGCTCATGAGTCAAAGACAAAATGTTCAAAAATAAACAATGGAAAGGAAAATAAATCAAAAAAAAAATCGACCCATTGATTTATTGATGAGCAGGGAGTTTCGGATGGAGAAAACAGCACAGCTGATTGGTAAGTAAGTATTCATTAGTTCACAGAGCATTGGTAAATCAAAGTTAACTACATATGACTTGCGGATAACAGTTGACCGAGCACTGCTTATTATAGTCTTTCTGCGTATTCAACTAGTTAGTTACAGTAGAAAAATGTCAACGGTTCTGGCTTAATCACCTGAATTACCTGGTCTTGTTTTACTGTTTTCTTTTAGCGAAAGTGGATGGCTTTGAAATGACAACGACTTTTATTATTAATCAGACATCTACTGAAAATACCTTTCAGAAGAGAGCGGATATAATAATGATATCTCATGTCATCTTAATAACAGTACCATCTTTGTTAGGAAAAGACAAGCAAGTAATTAGGAGTTCATTTACATTCTTCCTACCCCCACCACCACCACTGCCGCCGCTACTAATTACACATAAGACCAGTTTTGTTTTTAGTTTCTATCGGGGAAGGGGGGGGTGTAGCTGATTGAACCAACCTCAGTGTATTGTTTGTACTTAATTTTAACGATCCACTAATGAACTAAAGACAAATATATGATTGGGAAGATATGAGCTCTGAATGATGAGGCTTAAACTTCTCCGTCTGACACTCAACCAATTCGCTATTTTCCTGGCGCTACTATGATAAAAATAATTTCTTATCTGGTACAAGGTCTTTAAAGGAGTGGAGGTTAACAAGAAAGGATAAAACAAAAAAAACAAAAAATTATTTCAACCAATATAAAATGAAAAAAAACCGTACATCAGAAATAAATGACAGTTATTCTCTTTCCTTTTAATCCTCAATATAGTAAATTAAGCTGTCATCCTAGCAGTGCTGACGAGAATTGAAACCAGAATGTGTGTCATCCTACCAGTGCTGACAGGAATTGAAACCAGAATGTGTGTCTGTAAAGGTATGTACCATATTTAATGGCACATAATGTACATGGGTGGAGGCGCAATGGCCCAGAGGTTAGGGCAGCAAACTCGCGGTCATAGGATCGTGGTTTCGATTCCCAGATCAGGCGTTGTGAGTGTTTATTGAGCGAAAACACCTAAAGCTCTACGAGGCTCCAGCAGGGATTGGTGGCGAACCCTGCTGTACCCTTTCACCACAACTTTCTCTCACTCTTACTTCTTGTTTCTGTTGTGCCTGTAATTCAAAGGGTCAGCCTTGTCGCACTGTGTCCCGCTGAATATCCCCGAGAACTACATTAAGGGTACACGTGTCTGTGGAGTGCTCAGCCATTTGCACATTAATTTCACGAGCAGGCTGTTCCGTTGATTGGATCAACTGGAACCCTCGACGTCGTAAGCGACGGAGTGCCAACAATCCAGAACTATATAATCTAACGTGTCCTTTTATAAAACTGTAGGGTGTGATTGTGATTTGAGGAAGAATTAGCTGCTATTTCAAACAGGTTGAGTAACAGCTCAACAATTCATTGTAATTAGAACCGGCTGATTTTAATTCCTCCAGCAAGAAGTAACCAAAGGGTTGAGAAGGATGTGGTTGTAGGAATTAAAATGTAATGAAGTTAGGGGAATGAATTTGGGTAGGAACGAAACACGTCTTTCCAGTTCAGAAGAACAAATATCCAATGCCACAGAAACCAAAGATAAGCAACAGCTTAGTGATCTGCGAAAGTCTGAGATAGAATCATACCCTAACCCATTAACTGCAAAATTAAATTTCATGGTTATTCCAGTAATGATGTTATGGTGTTAAATACCTAGCAACAAATAGAATTGATATTTTCTGCAGGTCATGTTGCCTCCATAAACTCGACAGATCTCATCAAAAAATAGTTTCAGACATGTCATTCCTCAATAAAAGATAGATTGGTGTATAAAAATGCTTTCTGCAGTTAAGGGTAATGAAATTCTGAATAGATATATCTGATTTCTGAAGTAAAAGGATGAAAGTGACTGGAATGTATTAACCACTGATGTATTATCATGTGATCTGTTACACATCTGATCACTTTCATACCATAATTCAAGTGTAGCAGAGATGTATTTACAATACCTATATTATTCATACACTTCAAAATTACACCACTATTTTTCTTGACCACTCATTTAATACCAAACACAAGTTATATATTAAGAAATACCATAGAATCAAATTACTGTATTTGATGGCATATAAGATACTTTTTTCCCCCAAAAAAATATTTCAAAGAATCCCCTCCAAGTCCTATAAGTGAAGTGGACCCCAACCTCCCTCCCATAAGCTAATTTTGTCCCTGATGCTCTTCTTTATATGTGCTGCTGAAATTGGTGTCTTATATGTCCAGACTAATGACTATGGTATATTCAGATACACCATAGTATCATTATAGGTTTCCGCATATCTTTGGTAGAATCATTCAGTTTTATTGATAGCAAATGATTAATGTAAGAGACATGCAGAAGTAATCTGTAGTGGTATGTAAATCTCCAATCCTTGAACCTATAGTCTACTTGACAGATGTTTAAATAACAGTAAAATTTCACAGCCTGATGTTATCTTGGAAATCACTTAGAATTCACAAGAGTTGCCAATTAGAAGGAAACTGATGAAATGGAAAACAAAAAACCAAGATTTGTAATTGATCCAAAATATTTCTACTAATAGCTGGGAGCTGGTTTGGAGCTTTTGTCTATATCTATCAAAAAATTACAAACAAAATGGGTTAACGTGTATTTAATTTATTTACACACATAATAGAAATGGCTGCCAAATACTTCGCAGTGAAATGGAAAAAAAAAAAAAAAAGATATCTACAGAAATTCCCAACTGATATCATTTATTCTCTAACAGTACAACTACCCTTGTCTATCACCAATTCGTTTATCATTGATCCAGTATAACATGGTACACTCAATTGTGAAGCCTATGCTTCTCATGGATTTAATCTGTGATAACACAGGTCAACAATCAGTCAAAGAATCTACTTGGAATGCAAAGCCACACCCCAGCCACCATCCACAATGCTCAGCTATTCGGAATGCACAAACTATCATTTATACAGATTTATGTACTTTACCCATCGTCATGGGACCAGTGAAGTGAAAATGAATGAAAGTGCCTGATCCTAACAAATGATGCAGACAAGTGTACACTAAACAGGAAAACATAGAAATGACCAAGAAAATGGTGGAAGCTTTGCATCTGTGGGCTACCAGTTTGGTGTCATTGAACCCATCGTTTGTTCCATTTACAAAGTGCAACGAGAAGATTCATTTATTTTATTTAAACCAAACTTCCATGATAAACAAGGACAGATGTGTTAGGATAATATTAAATAAATATTCCTACACTTTAGATACTAACATAAGGAGGCTTTTTTTCTTAAAGTGTAGTTTTATAAGAGAGTTCAACTTAGGGAATTATTTGGATTACAAAAGGTTGCAGTAAGACTCGAAACCAAGTCCTCGAATTATGAAGTTTAAGTCTTGACATAACCTTGTTCACATGAGAGGTCACATTATCGACCAATCAGCAGCCAGACATCATGTGAAAGATCATTCTAGAAGACCCTAGAATATTTCACTACAAGGGTTAATTAATGCCTTGATTTTAGGGTGTTATGTCTTTTCATCCGGCGTCACTTTGTTAAATGTCTTTTCATCCACATCCTTTGGTCTGACGTCTTTTTGTCCGATGATTTGTTTGTCCGCTGACAAATCCTATCAATAAAATTCTCAATGATTATTTGATTTTGGTGTTCACTTTGTTTTCTAAAGAGTTTATTTAAAATTGGACAAAAAGCCATTGGGAAAAAATCATCAGACAAAAAGATGTCGGACCAAAAGACGTGGACAAAGTGACATTGGACAAAATGTTGGGTCACAGTTTTTAGCACCAACTTTCAGAATGCATGATCACCTGTAGTCCTGCTCCACACACTCTCTTGCCGGCGTGCTAACGTTTCTGCCAGCTTACTGCCTTGACATATTCTGCCAACTCTGACATATTCTGTCAGTCCGTAATCCTAACTGGTGTTTTAGCAAATCCTTCCAAAAGAAAAGCAAAATGACTTAGATGGAATTTGATCTCAAAGTCCAAACAATAGGAATAAATGCCAACAATGTAGCTAATCCAATGCTTAAATAACTCCTCAATTCATCACCTTCATGATGATGTTAATAAGCATGATGACGTTAATAAGCATGATGATGATTATCATCATCATAATCATAATCATCATAGGAATAATGAAAATAATGGTATTTATAGTAAACTGATGATGGACTTGATGGTGGCAGCTAAACTGCCAATAGTAGTGATGGTCATGGTGGTGCTAACGATATTGATAGCAACAGAGATGGTAATTGGAGGAGTGATAATGTTATTGCTAATCACCATGATGATACAAAAAAAAACCCAAAAAATAACCGAACACTGACAATGAAGACAGTGACAGTGATGGCAGCAGTAGCGGTGGGGGGGTGGTGATGACAATGACAACAATGGCGATGGTGGTGGTGGTGGTGGTGGTGGTGGTTATAGTGCTGAAGACAATGACAAAAAAACCAGCTTACTCCTTTACAGAATGTCATCTGAAAATGCTTGATAGAAACAGAGAAGGAGGAAGCATCCCCCCCACACACACACACATACACACAGAGAAACAAAACCGATGATAGGAAGAACAAGATGAATTTTGCAAGAAATCTTGATGTATTTGTATTTGCTATGTTATCACACAAATAAAGTGATCGCCAACAACAAGAACAAGAACTCATTACCATACTCGTTTCACAACAGACCAAAATAATTGGCAAACATAAAAATAATATCAAAATGAATAATAATAATAATAATAATAATAATAATAATCTTTTCTTTATTAACCACTAAGGAATGGCAAAAAAAACAACATATTGGGAGTGGCACAGAACAATGCAATTAATTGTTTCTAATTTAGACACAAGGCCAGCAATTTGAGGGGAGGATGTTAGTTAATGCCATCGATTCCAGTACTAGTTTATAATAATAATAACAATTACAATAATAATAATAATAAGTATGGATATGGCGTTATGGGTGCCTGGTACCAACATACACTGGAAAAGGTAATGGATGAAAAGGGGAGGGCAAAAATTCCCTTGGACTTCGACTTCCAGACAGACAAGGTATTAGAGCAGAATTTAAACTCAGAACGTTAAAGATGGACAGGATGCCACAAAGCATTTTGCCTGCTGTGCTAACGATTCTGCCAGCTCGCCGTCTTCAACCACCTTTAATTATCTCAAATACTGATATTCTTGCTGTTCCTTTATTTGTTTCAGTCACTTGACTGTGGCCATGCTGGAGCACCACCTTTTTAGTCAAGCAAATCGACCCCCAGGATTCTTTTGTTTGTAAGCCTAGTACTTTTTCTATCAGCTTCATTTGCTGAACTGCTAAGTTACGGGGGGGGGGGGGACATACACACACCAGCATCGGTTATCAAGTGATGGTGGGGGGACAAACACAGACACACAAACACACACAGATATATATATATATATATATATATATATATATATATATATATATATATATATATATATATATATACACACACAACAGGCTTCTTTCAGTTTCCATCTACCAAATCCACTCACAAGGCTTTTGTTGGCCCAAGGCTATAGTAGAAGACACTTGCCCAAGGTGCCACACAGTGGGACTGAACCCGGAACCATGTGGTTGGTAAGCAAGCTACATGCCACACAGCCACTCCTGCAAAGTTTTCGATATTAATATACTCAAACAGATTTCGCTGTTTTGTTTTTATTTTATTTTATTCTCTTTTTTTTTTTTGTGGGGAGGAGGTTGCGTAGTGGAAGAGAAAAGCCACACGGACATGATATTAAAGGAGACTAGATGCTGGACAATGGCCTCTATTGTATTTACACCATGGAAACATCGTGGGGCAAAAACAGATTGGTTCTAACTCCAAACAGTATTTTTGTAAATCAGGTGAGTTATTGCTTTACGTAATATACAATCAGGGCAGGAAATAGCTACAAAATAAGAGCAACGTTTGCTGCTAGTGTTACACTACCATCACACACGTTTACCACCACCACGACTACCACCACCACCGCCACCACCACCGCCACCACCACAACCACCACCACCACCATCATCGTCGTCATCATCATCATCAGCAGCAGCAGCATTATAATATCTATTTTTCACACTTGCCTGAGCTAATTGGAAGAAGTTTACCCAAGTGAAAGTTTTCATCACTGAATGCACATCCTAATGTCAACCATTTTGGCGGAAAATACTGCCTGTGACTTGGAAACTGTCATACCCAACTATAGGGAGCTTTCTTCTTAATTCTATGGCCCTTCTGCCACTTGCATGGCTTTATTCAGATAACCAAAAGAAGAAACGACTGTAAAATGGCAAGACAAACTCTGCTTTCTCATAAACCTTTCTTTCCTTTTTCCCAAAGTGCTACAGCTAAGACTCTTAATTGCTTCCCAGTCAGATAAAATGCACACTTTCATATGTGTGCACAAACATATACATACATACAACCAAGTATAAATACATCCATAAGCATGCATGCACACAGAGATACAACATATGTGCATGCATGCACATACATTAATATTTTCTGTTATTTTATTACCACACACACACACACACACACACACATACAGAAGTCTGTATGAAGAAGAATGAAATACAAAACACACAACTTGAAAATAAAATTGAAATGAGTTCAGAAGTAAACTATTTTTGAAATTATAACTAAGTCTAAATGAACTTGTTTCTGAGTTCTTTGGCAAAAACATATTAGCAAGTGACATCTGAGAAAGCAAGCCAATTTTATATAACATATGCCATACATCTCAGAACTTAATTAACAAAACTCTTATTCCAAAATGCCTCATTTAAATGTATTTTTGATAAAACTTCAAATATACTATGTATAAAAATATAAAAATAATACAAAATTTCTTAAAATGTGAAAAGGTAAAATTTGAACTCTTCCAGTCAGTGAAGATGAAATTTTATTTTTATTTCATTTTTCAAGTCACATTCTTGAGTAGTTTCTAGTGTCCAATTTATCTTACATTCTTCCAAGAAAATAAACAAGTACTTAATGAGGTAATTGGGCTTAAAAATAACTTTGTAAAGCAGTGTGTGCGTGTGTGCTTGTATATCTCTGTGTGTGTTTAAGCATCTGCTCACATACAGACACATGCACACATAAACAAAGGCGACATTCCTCACACACACAAGCACACTCAGAATGGTTTCCAATAATCTTTGCAATAAAATAAAGAAGCTATTGAGAAATATGCACCATTGATAAAGGGCCATTCTAAAATAAAATTCTCATGAAAACACTTTGTGATGAGTATAGGAAGCAGGTAAGTTCTTTAACGTATCATCAGGAAAAGGTGAAGAAAGAGGTTGGAAGTGCACAGCAGAAAGTAAATACACAAGCTTTCATTCTACGAACACGCTAGATAAAAATCTTCTATAGACAGCAGGATTTGTAAGTCAAGCATTTCAGTAAAAGAATAGTAATTTTGTAACTATTCTTCAGACTTTAGTTTCAAAAATATAAATGAACACAGAAGTTTAAAAAACAAAAAAACTATATATGTAAAGTAATAAAGTCATCATCATCGTCATTATTTTAACATCCACTTTTCCATGCTTGCATGGGTTAGATGGAGTTTATTGAGGCAGATTTTCTGTGACTGGATGCCTATTCTGTTGCTAACCCTTACTTATTTCCAAGCAAGATATTTCCCCATGGTTAGACATTTTCTCATAGAATATCAAAAATGAATGGCACTGGTTGTAAGACAGTGGTAATCATTTTACAACTATCACACAAGGAAACACACACACACACATGCAACAGGCTTCTTTCAGTTTCCATCCACCAAATCTGCTCACAAGGCTTTGGTCAACCTGCTGGGGCTATAGTAGATAGAAGACACTTGCCCAACATGCCACACGGTGGGGCTGAACAGAGAACTATGTGGCTGTAAAGCAAACCCCTTACCACACAGCCACACCTACACCTAATAATATTAAATACGATAAACATTTCATGAACAGAAAGTTATAAGGACATCTGACATTTTCATAGTTAAAACACTGAATTTAGATGTTTATCATTGATAAACAGGCAAAACAAAAACAAAAAAAAAGGGAAAAGGAAAGAAAATAACAGTATGGACCAAAGGCAACATGCTATGGCATAATAAATCCAAATGTTTGACGTGAGGTGTCTACATTGATGGAGGAAACAATTTATCAGTTGCTGAATGTCATAATATAGTGTTATTTTAATCCCATTTCAGGGACATTACTGGACATCTTTCACTGTAGCAAGATACTGAACTGAAGCTTAAGACAATTGCCTGGTCTGTTTCAAAGTCTTTTATTTGAGATGTTAATTACCATTTTAGGAATATCAAAGAAATCCTCTAAAGGTTAAAAGAGATGAATGGAAGATTTGGTGTCTTCAAATGTAACAAACATTAATCATATTGGATCTTAGGGATAAAAAAAAAAAAGAGTAGTGTTGACAGAGGAAAGCCAAGGAAGAGATGGGTTTCTGAGAATGAAATATTTCAAGAATGTGTCCAAGAATGTCAGTAGAGAAAAATGAACATTAAATTGATGGCAACAATGATAATGATGACAAAAGGAGTTGAGGATCATAGTATTGATTTAGTCTTGAAATAGTAAATGAGAAAGATTTGAGAATATAGCAAGAAGCCCCTAAACTATGAGAAATGTATGATACAGATACTATACGAAGATTCATTATATGAAACATGCAGTATGTGAAATGGAGGTTTTATAAAGCACATGTAACACAATTCATATTATATGAAGTTTGAGCTGTATATGATGAAGGAGTGTACATTGTGTTTGTCTGAGAAAGTGTACATTCTGTAAGTGTCTGATAAACTGTACCTAGTGGATATGTTTGATACAGTGTACCTAGTAGATATGTATGATGTTTGATAGAGTGTACAATGTGTCTGTCTCATAAAATGTACATTATTTCTGCTAAAATATACAATGTATGGGTGTGTGTGTGTGTGTGTGTGTGTGTGTGTGTGTGTGTGTGTGTGTGTACATACACACACAAATTGGACTTCTTTCAGTCTCTGTCTACCAAATTTACTCACAAGCCTTTGGCTGGCATTGGGCTGTAGAAGAAGACACTTGCCCAAGGTGCCATAAAGTGAGACGAAACCAGAGACTGCATGGTGCATATAATCATCGGGAAACCAAGACTACATGGTGTATATAATTAAGGAGAAGTATGGGTGCAGCAGAAAATAATACGTTAGGACGAGAACTGGAAAACGAAGTAGCTGAAAAGCACAAACTAGTCAGCTAAACCTAATTGGAGTCGTTAACTGGGATATCAAACCGTCAAAGTAATGAGATAGTGTACTAGTTACTAAAACTTAAGAGAATAGAATATTGAATCTAACCGCAAAAAAAAAGAGGAAAAAAAAAAAGGAAGGAAAAATCAGTTATCACCATCAGTAAGTAAAATGTATAAATTTATTTAGTTAGATTTCAATTGTTTTGCTTTGTAATTTATTTATTTATTTTTTCATTAGATAGTTTGTGGAAGGAAACTATATTAGATTCAGGTTGCTGTCTTAAGCAATAAAATAATCAATTGATGTGTTG